>NC_083514.1:0-290000 GCF_032362555.1 Amyelois transitella | reverse complement strand
GGCACATGGCCGGGTGGCCCACAGCCCACAGCCCACGGCGGCCCACTGGCCCGCGGTGGCCCTCGGTGGCCGGGGTGGCCCGTCGCCCCCCACACTAGTCTCCTGGGTGCTCCGGACAAGATCTGTTCACTTCAAACCATTGGTCTATACATCTGGAAATAGAAAACACGGTCATATTACGATAATTGTTAAAACAGATTATTAACAGACAGGTTTTATATTGTAGTTGAAGGTTCTTTAAATTAATATCTTTATTGATTTAGCAACTTAATCAACAACAAAACTAACTATACCTGCATATACAATCAAGTATATGCTAATCTTATATATAAAATTCTCGTGTCACAATGTTTGTCTCCGTACTCCTCCGAAACGGCTTTACCGATTTTAACCAAATTTTGCATGCATATTCAGTAGGTCTAAGAATTGGCTAACATATATTTTTCATACCCCTAAGTGTTAAGGGTTGTCCACCCTTAAAATTTTTTTTTAACTAAAAATTATTTATATGGCAAAACAACGTTTGCCGGGACAGCTATCTAGTAAAATATAAAACAACTGAGCGAAAAATGTATCTAGTTTAGCAAAATCGACTTATCTTCTATTAAATCTCGATATCTGCGTAAATCAACATCGTAAGCTAGATAGTGCTAACTTAGCTCGAACTTAAGCTATCGGCGACCTAGATCCAGGCTTATCGAGCTCACACAAAGGCCCTACAAGCCCTTTGATAGCGGGTGCGCGCCCCGATATACCGCCACAATGGGATACATATAGCTATAGGAAGTTATTATAATGCTTCCTGGAAAAATGCTGGCGAGAATAAATTTAATTGGAGTACATTAATATACATTACATACAAATACATTTGGTATTTGGATTGAATTGGGGATGTTCTCTGTTAAAAGACACATAAAGGGGAGTATGCACAGATCTTGACTTCCTACCTCTTCGAGAATAAATCGCGATTTTTATATTTGTAAGGATGTAGTGGGTGCCTGGTTTTAGCATAAGAAAACTTCCTGTCACTTTTTAGTGAATGCCACATAAAGACAACAGAGTAATAAGCACTTTCACAGCGTACTAGAGTGACACCACAATTATTGTTTAAAAACAAAATCAGGTTTCTGTGGTAAACTTAGTTACCAAATTAAGGTTTATTTAGTAACACTATCGTATGGTTAAGCCTGTAATAACAGTGTAGGAAAGCTTCCATGTTATTGCTGGTTGCCTGACGGACTAATGGTCCAGAATGGCAAAAATCAAATAATTTAAGCACTGACTGACGCGAGAATGATTCAAATGGTAACACGTTCATTCTGGCATCAGTCTACTGTCATTCACAGCAGAATGATAAAAAAATTAAAATATTTGATTTTAGTCTTTCTGGACCATCAGTCCGTTAGTCAAGTGGTTAGATTCTGAGGAAACGCCAAACTGATTGTGTAACCCTTGTCTTACATTCAGAATCCTACTACTATTATAAAGGCGAAAGTTTGTATGGATGTATGGATGTTTGTTACTCTTTCACGCAAAAACTACTGAGCCGATTACCATGAAATTTGGTATGTAGGTAGCTGAAGACCCAGAAAAACGCATAGGCTACTTTTTATCCCAGAGTTCCCGCGGGATTGATAGGGTTTCCATGCGGACGAAGTCGCGGGCGGCCTCTAGTATTTAATAGTTTTTGAGTAACTCTTCCTCAGAGAGGAGGCAACCTGAACGATCGCCAGGAGGACAAAAATAACATAATAAAAGATGATGTTTACCACTTATCTGTTCATCATATATTTTACGGTGATGGTAAAACATCGTGAGGAAACCTGCACATTCATGCAATTGTATGTGTAAATGTGGATCCAACACAGATTAGGTTAACCTGCAAAGGTTTCGGAGACAGAAGTCCTTCGTGTAAAAACCTGACTCACCCAATCTAGGGTCCATGGTCAGAGGCATACCGCGGGCTCCTCTCCAGAGAGGTGAGGATGCAACCGGGACTAAATCTAGGAGGAAAAAGAAGATGTTTACCCCTTATGATAGATGCAGAGGCAGGGCAGACGCGCGATGGTGTCGCCAGCGCACAGCTCCTCCAGGCAGATCACGCACTCGCCCTTGGAGTCGCTCAGGATGTCCTCTGAAAAGCACATGGTGATTTCATTATTAACAACATAAAGAAAATCTTGTCCAACTTACCCTAGCCAGGATCCTGATCAAAAGGCGCTATCCCGAATTCTCTCCAGAGAGCTGAAGATGTAACCGGGACTTACGCCAGGAGGAAGAAGCGTTAGATTAGTGCGTTAAAGCGGGCTAAGGAGCTGAGGGGTTACCAGTAAAAAAATAAGTGCTATATGGTTCCCTGCACTTCACATTAGGACCACTCGACATCTGTCACATGGTTGGCGTTAAAGGCGACTAAGGGAAAGGCTTATAGACTTGGGATTCTTCTTGCTGACGATAGGCTAGCAACATGTCACTGTTTGAATCACAATTCCATCATCAAGCCGTGCACAGCTGAACGTGGCCTATCAGTCATTTCGAGACTGTTGGCTCTGTCGTCCCCGCAAGGGATATAGACGTGTATATGTATGTATGTTTTGGACGGCTTCTGTGGCGCAGAGTTAGAACGCTTATCAGTGACATCGGAGGTCCCGGGTTCGAATCCCAGCCGGGGCATGATGAGAAAAGAACTTTTTCTGCCTGGGTCTCGGATGTTTATCTATATAAGTATTTATTATAAAACATAGTATTGTTGAGTTTTCTCTTAACACAAGTCTCAAACTTACTTCGAGGCTAACTCAATCAGTGCAAATTGTCCCGTATATATTTAAAAAAAATATATTTATGTAATAAATAAAACTAGCGACCCGCCCGCGGCTTCGCACGGGTGCAAAATTATAAATGTTATTATACATAAAAACCTTCCTCTTGAATCACTCTACCTGTTACAAAAGACCGCATCGAAATCCGTTGCGTAATTTTAAAGATTTAAGCATACAGACAAACAGAGTAAAATAGCGACTTTGTTTTACACTATGTAGTGATACTGACTGTTATACTGAGTGATACTGACCGTTGTAGGAGAGCCTGGGCCTTGTTAGACACATGACAAGGTGGCACTCGATGTCGTCCGGCAGCACGAACTTGCTGCACACAGGACATTTTATACCTGAAACAGACAGACAGACAGACTTACTTAACAATCTAAACTGATATAAAGCTGAAGAGTTTGTTTGTTTGAACGCGCTAATCTCAGGAACAGAAAATATATTTTTTTGTGTTGAATAGACAAAGAAAAATTTATTTTTTCGAGCTTGCATGAAGAGAGTTATGAATGTGGATGAAGCGAAGGAAATATGCAGAGATCGTGGCAAGTGGAAAGTGGTAGTCTCTGCCTACCCCTCCGGAAAAGAGGCGTGATGTTATGTATGTATGTACTAATATAAAGCTGAAGAGTTTGTTTGTTAGTTTGAACGCGCTAATCTCAGGAACAGAAAATTATTTTTGTGTTGAATAGACCATTTATCGAGGAAGGCTTTACATCACGCTACAACTAATATTTACATTTGAGGGCTTCAATATGCCCAAAGCGGGCGGGCAATATGCGGGCACAGCTAGTCTTGTAATAAGTAGGAAATATTGTATTCACCGGACATTTTATATTGAAACAAAAGGACTCTACGTCCTAAATCATAGATTAAAAAAAATCCATGTTTTCAATTTTATTGCCGCGTAGTGCCGTGTGGTTACCAGCACTTTAGAATGCGATCATGCAATTAATCTACGTCCCAGGGTTTTCGTATAAGGCGACTAAGGGATAGGCTAATAAACTTGGGATTCTTCTTGTAGGGCTAGAAATCTGTCACTATTTGAATCTGCTCTTCCTCCTGGCTTTTAGACCCGGTTGCATCCTCACCACTCCGGAGAGGAGACCATGGATCACTATTTCAATCTGCATTTCATCATTAGCCAACGTGACTTTTCTCAGTTTTTTCGAGAGTGTTGGCTCTGTCCGCGCCGGTAAAAGCTGAAGACGGGATTATATGTCTGTATAAACGTACGTTATCGCGGTGAGGTCACACTGACCTCCGTGTAATGGCGTCGGCATATGGTCGTGTAACGCATTCCGCACTATATTAGGATGACAGACGAAGACAGACGTGCCACGAGTGTAAACTATCGTATTTAATAATTAAGGCTGCTAATAAAATCTGAAATATCTATACTAATGTTATAAAGCTGAAGAATTTGTTTGTTTGTTTGAACGCGCTAATCTCAGGAACTACTGGTTCGAATTGAAAAATTATTTTTGCGTTGAATAGACCATTTATCGAAGAAGGCTTAAGGCTATATAACATCACATTACAACCAGCAACCTGTTAATATTTGAATATCCATTCCATCTTTAAGCCTTACTGCTAAACGTGGTCTTTGAGTATTGGTGAGACTGTTGACTCTGTCTACCCCGTAAGGGATAAAGACGTGATTTTATGTGTGTATGGTTTAGTAGTTAGTGCTGCGGTGTGTCTGTCCGTTTCAAAGTAGTGTTTTTGATGGCGACCTCCACCTGGCCTTGAGCTGTGAATGTTTACATCACTGACCGTACATTACTTTAAAATCATTTGTGAATAAGAATTAATAAAGATTGCCCGCGACTTTGTCCGCCTTAAATCTATAAAAAAATTAAATTATGTTAATTCAATACATACCTACATACATATGGTCACATCTATATCCCTTGCGGGGTAGACAGAGCCAACAGTCTTGAAAATACTGATAGGCCACATTCCGCTGTTTGGCTTCCTAGTAGAATTGAGATTCATATAATGTAACAGGTTGCAAGCCCGTCGCCTAAAAGTAGAATCTCAAGTTTATATGCTTATCCCTTAGTAGCCTTTTACGACATCCATGGGAAAGAGTTGGAGTGGAGTGGAGTGGTCCTATTCTATTTTCTATTGGTGCCGGGAACCACACGGCACAAATTTTAACTTATGTTTATTCAATGTCAAAAAAAAATTCATGAAAATCTGTTCAGTAGTTTTCGTGTGAAAAAGTTACAAACACAGACGCATCTATACATCCTTACAAACATTCGGTGCTATATAAATATAGGACAGAATTGGCTGTAATTTCGTGTTTCTTGTAATTCCGCTAATGGGGGAATTCAATTATTCTTATAAAATCGTTATAATCTCAAGTCATCAGTAAGCTGCCCGCTTAAAATGCGTGGTGCGCAGAAAGGCACAGGTTCGAATACCACCTCGGCTAATTACTAATGACTATTTTCAAAGCTATGTAAATTAGTTCGAATACCAACCGATGCTCTTACGATGAGGGAAAACATCGTGAGGAAACCTGCACATTCAGGCAACTGGATGTGTAACCATGGATCCAATACGGGTTAGGTTTACCTGAAAACGTTGCGGAGATCAGACGGGAGTCGCTTCGTGTTTAAACCTAACTCACCCAATCCAGGATCCATGGTCAAAGGCATACCCCGGGCTCCTCTCCAGAGAGGTGAGGATGCAACCGGGACAAAAGCCAGAAGGAAGAAGATGAACACGTTCGTTATGAAAACGTACGGAACGGACAAAGTTGATGAAGAAGTGAAAATTGTTTTCCCGAGCGATACGATCGACGGTTTTAAAAATAAAACAAAATCTGCAGTTTCAAACGGGTTAACGTGTTATTCAGAGTGTTTCTCAATTTTATTTTACAAATTGTTGCCTTTGGCATTGCTCTTGTGGGAATCATGATAAAAATAGGCTTAATATAAACTTGGGATTCTTCTTTCAGGCGATGGGCTAGCAACCTGTCACTATGTGATAATCCTAATTCTATCATTCAGCCATACAGCTAAAGTGGCCTTTCTGCCGTTTCAAGATAATTGGCTCTGTTTACCCCGCAAAGGATAAAGACGTGACTATATGTATGTATGAGATTCAAATAGTGGCAGGTTGCCAACCTACACAAAAAGAATCTCACGTTTATAAGCCGTTGCCTTAGTCGCCTTTTACGAGAGTTATTGTTCAAGATAAAACTGAGACTTCACTATTGAAGAGATAACGCATAATACTAAACAAGCTCTTATATGAAACTAACTCAGTTCATTAATGATTAATTTCCTACTACTACCAAGTGGGACGTTACTGTTATTTAAAATACAAAAAGTAGGATATAAAATCATCTTTGAGCTGAACAATATTTGTCACACTTATAATACATACATACATATAATCACGTCCATATCCCTTGCGGGGTAGACAGAGCCAAACAGTCTTGTGTAGAGACTGATAGGCCACGTCCAGCTATTTGTACTTTTAATTTGTTCACATATAATTTGTTTAAAAATTAATATTTTATTCTACATAGTAGGCTGGTATGTATAATTTCCGACCGTTGAAAATTAAACAATCATAAGTACTGTAGATACAGACAGTTCCGTGTTAAGTTTACGAACGTGCAAAGGTTAAACAAGAAATAACACTATAATGACATGTACATTGTAGGCACATGCGTACGAGTTTACCGCCCACTTGTACTGAATGCGAATTTATAGCAAACATACTATTTCTAGGCGACTAGGGGATAAGCTTCAGATTCAAATAGTGACAGGTTGCTAGCCCATCGCCTAAAAGAAGAATCCCAGGTTTATAAGCCTACCCCTTTTACGACATCAATGGGTGAGAGATGGAGTAATCCTATTCTTTTTTCTATTGGTTCCAGGCACCACACGGTACAATTTTGAATAAATATAGGTACAAGTATTTTGAATGATATCTATCGGATGTCAAGATACCTCAATCTGCGAAATCAATAGAGATTGCCAGAGCATTACAATTTAACGATGGCAAAAAAAGAATTGAAACCTTTAAAACCCCGTCTCATCAGTCTGTTGGACGGAGGCGAGTCAAAATCGAATGTTTCCGCAAGAACAGTCAGCATAATTGACTATCCTAAGGCGGTGTTCACAATGTTCTTGGCATGTTTCGAATATCTATGGAAATAAATTCCGTACATTTAATAGAATACAATCTGAAATCATTATTACATTCAGATAAGAAGAAATTGGCGCCGTCTACCCCGTGTATGTGTGTGAGTTTCAAAATTACACGTCTTTAAAAAATTATAACAAATAAACCTGTTCTAAGCTTGATTCTAGTCAAGTCTTTGTGTTGCGAGGTTATACAACAGGCGTTCTGTATAAAAATGTGTAAACTCGTCAAATCACCTAAATAAGACTGACCCTGGGCTCTGAAGCCACACAGCTATGGATGTAGCCGGTTATACATACATATGATCACGTCTTTATCCCTTACGGGGTAGACAGAGCCAACAGTCTTGAAAAGACTGATAGGCCACGTTCAGCTGTTTGGCTTAATGATAAAATTGAGATTCAAATAGTGACGGGTTGCTAGCCCATCGCCTAAAAGAATCCCAAGTTTATAAGCCTATCCCTTAGTCACCTTTTACGATATGCATGGGAACGAGATGGAGTGGTCCTATTCTTTTTTTTATTGGTGCTGGGAACCACACGGCACGGTATATAATAGCCGGTAATTAAATGCACATATCCACATGGAAGCGTCGGTCAAACTATGGTGCTCGATCAAATCAAATTAGGTACACGATGCGCATGGAGGAATAGGTTCAAATCCAACATCGGACCTATTCTATTGAACTTATTCTGAGTAATGCACATTAGTATTAGTACCAACCGACGCATTAACGGTGAGAACAAACATCGTCAGAAAACTTGCACATTGTGGCAACTGAATGTTGAACCATGATCCCTGCAAAAGTTGCGGAGGTCCCACAGAAGTTGCTTCGTGTAAATATCTGACTTACACGATCTTGGATCATGGTGAGAAAAGCGTACCCTGGGCTCCTCTCCAGAGAGGTGAGGATGTAACCAGGACTAACTCCAGGATAAAGAAAGAAGAAGTAATGATGATGGATGATATGGATTAAACAAAGCCAACAATGTTGTCAGCTACACAACAGCACTTCGAAATCGTAGCCCGTATCGGCAATTAGCTTAATTAACACCGGCTAATCAACAGTTCCCGAGGTAATTACTTACAAACCAATCGATACAATGGAGTGGAATGGTCTGCTAGCTATTCTCTAAGGGTTTGCTCATCGTGAATAGGAAAGGAACCATTAAGTACCTACATAGTATTATACATTCCTCCTTTGCAACATTTATATTTCCCTCAGGACCTGAGGCGTGAGGAACCCTAGTGTTCGAGGTAGTCTTCATTTCCATGACATAGCAGACAAATTAAAAGAGAGCTCTCTACGTCGGGACGGTCACATTTAGCAGAAAAATTACTAAGGAACAAACGTCTTGCCATGCCCAAGAAGAAGGAGCAGACCGAAAAATTCTTGGCTACACGTCGCGAAAGGTGCTATACGAGCCAATGGACTTAATATGAGGATACCAAAAACCGGACAATTTCCCCCGAGCCCCAAAGTGCTACAGCGGAGTCTGCAATCGTGAATACCGAAAGATGTAAGAGAGAGAGATTCATCTCAAGACGTAATCCTCCTCCATTATCTTCCATTTTTGTCTTGCCCTCATCACTGGAATAGATTCCATAACTAGAGTTAGAGCCAGCGTGTAATTTGATGTCGTCGACCCAACATGGTGCCGGGCGGCCTCTACTATTTGTTATAACCCACGGCCACATTCTATTACCCTTCTAGTAAACCGATCTTGATCCATCCATGCTTTGTGTCCTGTCCACTTCCACTTCTGTCTTCGTACCGTAGAACATTCCTACCTTGGTCTTAAAAACTATTTTAGTCTTTTCATTTACGGTTTCATTCATTGCTCATTGCTCTTTCCATTTTTATTTGGGCAACACTAACTTATTCGACAGGTATTTCTGCATCAGAAAGTACTGTAACTCTTAAACATACTCAAAAAGCCATACAGGAAATGCCACTTTCAATACTAACAGGAAGATCGTAAACTCTTCGTTTTGATTGGCGAGGTGTTTGTTTTGTCAGGCGCCTGTTCTCAGGAGTGTATTTGAGGCTTATTTGCTTTCTTGAGATATAGATGAAAGTGGAACAGCGACCTGAATCGTACAGCCGCGGATCAAAATGGCATTTGGCAAACAACAATATCATTAGAATAATTTTATGCCCACATAAGAATTTGGTTCTTCGATTATGGTTTTAAAAAGCAAAAAAATTGTTACTAATAAAACTAAAATGACCAGCTTTGATATACACGCATGATGTACGGAATAAACCACGAAGTTGCATTAAAAGATCTTAGGGAACAGAAACAAAATGATTAAGAACTTACTACCCATAACCTACTTAATTAAAAATGTAAATATATTATCGATTTGTCACTACAAAGTTAACATCACGTACCTATTGTTTTAATTCCTTTGATCGATTCTGAATACCACAGCATGACATATCAATGCCGAGACAGGGCGCCGGCAATTACCGGCTGAATCGATAGACGAGCGGACGCCAAACAATCGATACGTGTTGATATGATGACGGACGGGCAGCGCTGAATGTATATAGATAGATAGATATACTACATAAATTTCAAAGTTATGTATGTCGTATAAAGCGACTAAGATAAAGGCTTATAAACTTGAGATTCTTCTTTAAGGCAATGCGCTAGCAACCTGTCGCTATTTGAATCTGTATTCTATAGACGAGGGAAATTACGATGAGGGAAAACAACGTGAGGAAAGCTACACATTCAGGCAACTGGATGTGTAACCATGATCGATCCATGATGGGTCAGGTTCACCTGCAAAGGTTGCGGAGGTCAGATGGGAGTCGCTTTGCGTAAAAACCTGACTCACCCCACCCAGGCTCCATGGTCAAAGGCATACCCCGGGCTCCTCTCCAGAGTGGTGAGGATGCAACCGGGACTTAAACCAAAGAGGAAGATACTGACTTTATTTCGAAGAGTGATGCCAATCCCAATGAAGAATAAACATACATACATAAATCACGCCTTTTTCTCCGGGAGATTCAACTTGCCACGATCCTTGCATACTTCTTTCGCTTCACCCACATTCATAGCTCTTTTTAATATGTTTTACATATGAGGCAAAGGTTTAAAAATACTATAATAATAATCGCATAAAAATATTGTATTACGATTATAACTTTCAAGGGTAAAGCATAAACCTGCTGTTTACACAATCAGTTCCAAGTTTTTGTGAAGAAAAATAAGAAATATTAAATTCAATCACATCTTTCACAAGCTCTTTCAAAAAGTCATTGACTATAAAAGTCCTATTTCAACTAATAATATTGAAACAATTGTCAACAAGACTGATGATTCGATCAAAACTCCGTATGTAACACTACCAAATTACAATACCTGATATTTTCGCAATAAATAATCAGGATTGATATTCCCAAGTTAATGAGAAGCGTTATCATCAGCTGATAACGAGTTTATTGCGATATCTGACGTCAGGAGTTCGTTCCGAGGGGGAAACTGATTGTTACTGTGGTGCCGGAGGTCGTCACTGGTAATTAAGTTGCTATTATGAAATGTCAAATGATTACAGTTAACAAGAGCGACGGATAATTAAATACACGTCAAGAACATCTTTATGTTGTAGACAAGTAAGTTTTGTTTTTCATGTCAAGTTTTGTAGTAATCGTAGTTATATTTCTTGGTGTCTTGTGCTTGAATTACATTTTCTTACATGAGATCGCGTAATTTTTATTATTAAGACTGAGATGTTATAACTAAGTAACAATCGGACAATTTTTATGTGTTGTTCTTTGTTTGTTAAACCAGATCAATTCAAACTCAGCTCAACTGGTATTGACTGGAGATTCATTAAAATATTTTCTGAAAGGTTTATGTAATATATTTAAACGAGCAATTCTTGTACATATATAATCAGGATCTCGGAAAAACCAGAGAATGTGAAAAAAATAACGGGGGAAATTATTCATCCTTCAATGATAAAAACTATTCCACGCGAACAGAGTCACAGGCACAGCTAGTTAAAAACAATTCAGAAAACCATTACAATTCGCAGATTTACAAAAGGGCAACGATGAAAAATCCCAAAATATGTCCAGCACTAATACACCTGACAATGATAATCGTGTGCCTGACGCCAGCGACCCGGACGAGCGCGGTCGGGTGTAAGATAGCGTGCAGGAAATGCCGGGACATGTCCGAACACGCCTCGCTGGTGGCGGTGTACTGCGAGATGTGCGAGGAGTGCAAGCTGAAGAAGGCCCTGAGGCAGAGGTTGGGGGAAAGTACAGCTGCGCCTCCTTACCGGGGTACGGAGTAACTGTGCCGTGTGGTTCCCGGCGCCGATATTAGGACCACTCTATCTCTTTCGCATGGATGTCGTAAAAGGCGACTAAGGGATAGGCTTATGAACTTGGGATTCTTCTTTTCGGCGACGGGCTAGCAACCTGTCACTTTATATGAATTTCAATTCTATCATTAAGCCAAATAGCTGAACGTGGCCATTCAGTCTTTTCAAGACTATTGGCTCTGTCTACCCCGCAAGGGATATAGATGTGACCATATGTATGTATGTATGTTACTTTAGCACCTGTGTTATGTTCTTCGTAATTATTTTTGACAGGCACAAATTTAAATTTATTTTTAACATTTAATTAAACGTATTGCGAACACAAAATCGCTCGCCTTGATTAAAAACCCGTTCTAGCGACTAGTCGACGTCCGTGCAAATGAATCAACTTCCTATAATCTTTTACTTCTACAAACGCCTAATTGACTTCAAGATCTCCAGTTCCGTTTGCCATTTCAATTCTAGAGTTATAAATTAACGAGGGACACATAATATGCATTCAGAATGCAATCACAAGTATATTTCATCGAGTCAACAAATGTGCCAATAGGATGAGGAGCTATTTTCATAATACTCTTGACTTTTCTTCGTTCAAATTGGTTTTACTTTTGCTAACTATATTCATTTATATTTTTCAACTACACTAAATTGGATCAAAATGAGATTACAAAACATAACATATAATCACGTCTATATCCCCTGCGGGGTAGACAGGGCCAACAGTCATCAAAAGACTGATAGGCCACGTTCAGCTGCTTGGCTCAATGATAGAATTGAGATTAAAATAGGTTGCTAGAAAGAGGAATGACAAGTTTAGAAGCTATGTCGAAAACTACACGGCACCAATTCACGGCACGTGAGATTATGCATATGTGCCGTGTGGTTCCCAGCACCATTAGAAAAAAATAGGACCACACCATTTCTTTCCCACAGATGTCGTAAAAGGCTACTAAGGGATAGGCTTATAAACTTGGGATTGGCTAGGGCGATGGGCTAGCAACCGGTCACTATTTGAATCTCAAATCTATCACTAAGCCAAACAGCTGAGCGTAGCACATCAGTCTTTTCAAGACTGGTGGCTCTGTCTACCTTTGCTAGGAATAAAGACGTGACATATTCATTTTATAATAACTGTACGGAAGGCGACACTGCTAGCAGTTCCGCGTCATGATCGATGATGAATGTCACGTCCTCAACAATTACGATCAAACGTGCGTATAAAGTGTTGTCATGTGGCCTATTTGTCATTAGATCGATTGATTTGGAAACGATTAACGAATCCACTTTCATTTCAAGCCTGTACTTTGTTAGAGGACACAAAGGTTTAATGGGTTTTATGTAATGTATCGTAATACCTAACTTTACAAACGACAAGGTCAAAATTGACAGGTGACATCATTTGTGTGTATTAAAGTTGAAGGATAGCTTATAATGGTAATTAGGTACGAAACCCTAATCCATGGAAATAGAAGCTAAAATATCAAACCGACTAACTATATCATCAATTAAAAAAGCTGAACGTGGCCCATCAGTCTTTTCAAGACTGTTGGCTCAGTATTACAAAATAGAAGAATTATTTTCAAAATTGGATACAAGGCATCACTTATCGACGTCACATCACTTTAATCGAATTATATCTACTAACGCTTTCAAAGCGCACGTGTAGAAGAAGCGGCGGAACAAACTACACTGCAGCATTTTCACCGGACGTCAATTTACATTTTCAACTGTCTACCCCGCATGGGATATAGACGTGACTATATATATGCATGTATATCTAACCATATTAAAGTTTAACAATGTATGTTCTGATTGTGAATACATTTTCAATTGCGCTTGAGTTTGGATAACGGAGTACGTACATAGATCAGAGTCACTCAATCTGACCTGACCTGACTTACTCTACTCCTGATTCGTGGTCATAGAGAATGATGAAATTCATTTTAAAGTTACTATTATTAATCCCATTGACATTGGTCGCGTTTGGGACCACCTTTTGAAGACCAAGGTTCGAGTATGAACAAAACTCCCTGCATACTTCTTACGCTTCATCCACATTCACAACTCACTTCATGCAAGCTCGGCGGTTTCACGAAATTCAGTAGCAACTGTTCTTTATCAACTAGCAGCTAACATTAACCGAACATTTTTCAGAAGTGGTCGAAGTGGAAGACGTGGCGGACTGTCCATCGCCGCCGCCGTGCTCAGGCGAGACTGCGGGGCAGTCGGTGCCTTACAAGACTACGACAATTGCGACTACAACTACTACTATTACTACAACAACTACTACAACGACGACACACCGCCCCTGCCAACATCAGCCTATATGCGTAGTGAAGAAGACGCAGCAGTGCCCGCCTTCTCCGAATTCTCCGCAGTGCTCTTATCCTGCTTACCAGCCGTGTGTGCCAAGTAAGATTATACAAGACTAGCTGTGCCCGCGACTTCGTCCGCGTGGAATTTTGGGCATCATTGAAGCCCTCAGGGTTGAATAATTTACCCCGTTTATTTTACATTTTCCATTATTTCTTCGCTCCTGATAGTTGCAGCGTGATGTTATATAGCCTAAAGCCTTCCTCGATGAATGGTCTATTCAACACAAAAAGGATTTTTTAATTCGAACCAGTAGTTCCTGAGATTAGCGCGTTCAAACAAACTCTTCAACTTTATAAGTTTAGATTTGTTTTCAAAATTGGATTCGAGGTATAAATTATTGATGTCAATATAATTAAAGTCTAATTATATCTACTACCGCTGTCATAAAGCACATGTGTAGAAGGAACGGCGGAAGAAACTACACTGCAGAATTTACAAACATAGATTTCATCAAATATAAATAAAGAGCGAAAAACCTGTATTTTTGTCGATAGTGTTTAATTCGCGCGTGTAGGTCCTAGATGACTTATTTATAAATAAATAAATGGATACTTAACTATAAATAAATGGCGCTAATTAATCATCTAAATTCGCGCAGGCGACGCAAGTAGGTACATTAATATAATCACGTAGTTATCCCAACGGGGTCGACTCAAAGGTCACATTCACGGCTTAATGATATAATCAATGATTTCCATTATCAGTAAATCTGGTTCCAGGTGGCCCTGCGTGTCCCATGGTGATGCCTATATTCCTCCCCCCTGGATTCTACTCGTCTCCTTCGGCGTCTGATGGTAGACTCAATGATACCATCACCAGAGCATCGACTATTCGTATGTATACACATCTTTACGTATTTGTCAATACTTTATCCCTTACGGGGTAAAAAGAGTTTAACTTGTCTAGACACAAAAGCCTGCCCGGAGCATGGCACGCGCGATGCCGTTTATATCGCACGAAAAGCCATCGTTGTTTCGCTATTTATTATGACGTGGAACGAGACAGCGGGCGATAAAAACGGCGTCGCGCTTTCCATACATCTTCCTCCTGGCTTTAGTCCCGGTTGCATCCTCACCTCTCTGAAGAGGAGCTCGTGGTATGCCTTTGACCATGGATCCTAGATTGGGTGAGTCAGGTTTTGAAACGAAACGACACACATCTGACCTGCGCTACCTTTGCAAGAAAACCCAACCCGTATTGGATCCATGGTTAAAGTTGCCTGAATGTGCATGTTTCCTCACGATTTATCTCATCGTAGGAGGACCGGTTAGTATTTAAACTAATCTACATATATAACTTTGAAAATAGTCATTGGTATGTACCAATGACTATTATGTATTATTCGGCCATGTGTCGGAGGTGGGATTTGAACCTGTGCCTTTTTGCGCATCACGCATTAACCGGACACTTTACAGATACCACCCCTGCATACATCGCGCTTTCCATACTACGAGGGCTTTATACAATATATGACATAAAATTATACCAAAGAAGATAATCAGAAATCGGGCCAAATACTTCAGATAGAGGTTTATGGAAAGAGAAAGGGGTGGCCTTTGCCAAGCCATAAATATAGGCTAATAAAAAAAAATACAAGAATCCCATTTTTCAGCTACAACTGCACCTTCGAACCAAACGACCTTAGCATACCTCTCCCTTTTCGTCGGGATCCCTAAAGAGTTGCAGGTCAACCAGCTTTTGGGGGATGAGGAAGACACCATTGTGGATGGATTGGAAGAACAAGTGGGAGGAGCACATGAAGGAGGAAAAGAGGAAGATGTATAATTGTTTTGGAAATATTTATGTAGCTATCATGTTCGTGTATTCCCGCTTGTGTTCATAAAACATACGTATACATTATAATAAAATTAGAATTATCCAATGTCTGCACGCACATGTGAGGAATTGCCAAAACTCGATATATGTATTTGACCAACAGAATTCAAATACGTGATTTTTTTTTAAATTCCTACTTGTCTGTATGTCGTTGCTACGTTGGTACTCGCATTACGCGAAAAACTTTTGTTCTATTAGTATTCTATTGTTGTGTTAGGCATAAATGGATTAAATCTACCCGTACATTATTTATGTTGTAATAAAGTTGCCGTGTGGTTCCCGGCACCAATACAAAAAAAATAGGACCACTACATCTCTTTCCCATGGATGTCGTAAAAGGCGACTAAGGGATAGGCTTACAAACTTGGGATTCTTTAAACCAAATAGCTGAATGTGGCCATTCAGTCTTTTCAAGACTGTTGGCTCTGTCTACCCCGCAAGGGATATAGACGTGACCATATGTATCTAAAATTAATATAAATAAATTAAAAATAATGAGAAAATTAAGTGTATGTAAAGAGTTAATTCGACATACTATGTCAATATATATGTACATATGTTATTAAATACTCGTATCATGAGAAAACAATTTATCCAGACAATTTGTAATGGATGTGGAAATAAATCATATTATAAATTAATAACATTGCTCAGTTAGTTATATTATGATTGCAATTATATTCCATAAGCCGAAATAGAACAGGAATTTTGTTTATTTTCTGTTATTAATTATTATATGTATGATTAATGGTACTTGTTAAAATCGACCACTTGTGTACATATTAAAATAAATAAGGATAATTTTATTTCTGTGCAAATGAAACATTGCAATGTCTGTTTTTTTAATACGACGTTATTGACTGTCATAAAGAATAACAATCGTTAAAAATAAAATACAATTTAATTTACACACAATATGTCTAGGCCAACTAGGTTTACCCCGCCGGAAAAGTCGTGATAAAAATACATACATACATAAAATCACGCCTCTTTCCCGGAGGGGTAGGCAGAGACTACCTCTTTCCACTTGCCACGATCCCTGCATACTTCCTTTGCTTCATCCACATTCATAAAAAAAATAAAAATACACTTATTCAAAATGTGATGGAAAAAGGTTACCGTAATCCCGCGACTTCTTTCGACACCAGATTACACACAAAAGGTTTTTTAGTTTACCTGGCTTATGTTAATTTTCTACTTCCGTAATTCTTACCTGTAACAAGAAGAAAGGAAAATTGATTAGGTTTAATTAAAAAATAAAACTAAAGTACACTCAACTAAACTACTTTAAAAGTTGAGAATAATCAAGACACAATTAAGTTTCTGTATCACATACATACATAAAAACAAACTAAATGTTACCAACGATTTCGTTCATCCTAAATTTTAGCTTATTATGTTATTAAAATATTTAAATGTCTGAGGAAAAAATTCAAGATAATCCGTTCAGTAGGTTTTGCTTCAAAGAGTCACCAAACATATCCACAACACGTGCACACTACGAACTATCGCATTTATAATATTTGTAGGATATTCCATTAATAATAATAACACTCCACACTTTGTGTCAGGGGGGGCAAATACAAGGGAACTAAGTAAGACAAGTTCAAAAGAAAATATGGATTAAATTAAAAAGTTTGTAGAAAGCCCGAAAATAAGTGGTCCCTTTTAATGTTTCTCAAACATTTTGTGTTTTTTGTAACAATTGCTATCTCTAAAACTTTTTAATGCAAGTGACGAGTTCAAAAGGTCTATAATGTATTTTTTTTTCTAAATATTTTTTTCATTTTGTCAAAAATTTTCATGTTGGCCTGCTACCCCCGATGTCACAGACAAGCGCACTACCGCTGCGTCACAGAGGCCGCTTAAATATTTATATAAGAAAATAAAATACAAAAAAAAAAAATTAAAATCAAACATTCAGTCAAACAAGCCGTTGCATTCACCAGTTTAAATATATGTAATTGGACAAGTTCTCTTCTATCTCACCAGTGTTCGCAATTAGTTTCTTGGAAACATGTTTTCAATTTCAAAGTTCATTATTTAACATCTTTCGCCAAAAAAAAATAGACGGTAACTCGTAAATGTACTAACTGTCAACACAGCAGTTGTTTTTCCTACACTGGAGAAATCTCCCGTCAACAACCCAACTGAGTAAACTTTACTCAGTTTTTATCAACAAAACAACAGCATTTGAAATAATACAATAAAACATATAAAAACATTAATGTTAATAGACATATACTAATATTATAAAGCTGAAGAGTTTATTTGTTTGAACGCGCTAATCTCAGGAACTACTGGTTCGAATTGAAAACTTATTTTTGCGTCGAATAGACCATTTATCCAGGAAGGCTTTTAGGCTTTATAACATCACGCTGCAACTATAAGGAGCGAAGAAATAATGGAAAATGTGAAAAAAAAAACGGGGAAAATTATTCACTCTTGATCACAATTTGGGCTTCAATGATGTCCAAAATAACTATCATCACTATCAAAATAAGTATCACATATTTAATTCAACTGTCGGCAGCATCGCAAAAGATTCTCATCTGCGGCTTCCTTACTCACTTTTTTGTTATTCAAATTGGGATTTTTACCTTCTTACTGAACTTTAGGGCTTATGGCTGGTTAATCGCATCCGCGATACAAAAAAGATAGCCTATGTCGCTACAGGAGGACTACTCTTTATTGTGTAGTAAAATTCAATAAAATCGGTCTTAAATTTTACCAGTGAACATACATGTGTTGTAAAATTCATTAAAATCGGTGTAAAATTTTACAAGCGAACACAAAAATCTTTGCATTTTACAACAAAAAAAAATAATTACTTGCTTATTTACCATAGAGTATCCTTCTGGGCGGCCTCCTCAGCTGAGCGCCGTACGCGGCCGCGTCCTGCTCCGGATCCGGGACGCACGTCCCTATTATGATCCCCATGGCGCCCCCGGGACTACCTCAACGTCCGCAGACACATCACAACACTGTCACCTCACAGATACCAGCACCGCACTGGGCGAGACACGTGCGTTTGCTAAGGAAATCTGACTGCGACTGTCCGTTCTTAGTGTTGTGGCCGGTAAGTGAAGGTATGGAGTAATAGGGGTGTGGAGACTAAGCGCGCTACTACTAAGTGTTATTACTAAGAATCTACACTACTAATTAGTAATCCTGTCAAGAACACATTTAATTCTCAACGTACGGAGACACATTACAACACTGTCATCTCAAAGATGCCTGCACCGCACTGGGTGAAACACGTGGGTCTGCTATGAGAATTCGACTGCGACTGTCCGTTCGTTTGTGTAGTGGCCGGTTCGTTAAGGTGTGGAGTTAGAGGGGTGCGGAGACTTAGCTGGCCGCTACCTAAGTAAGTGTTTTTTACTTAAGGACCTATGTTATTAATAATGACATAAAAATGGAATCCTTAATCATCTGACAAGAGCACATTTTATTTTTTTAAAGTGGCAGTTTCCACGCTAAGTTGGAATTTAATATCGCGAAGTCGTACTGTAATTTAGTCGATTCTACATTTACACGTGCTTTAATTAAAATATCAGGTTTTTTTTATCCAAAACTGAACGGCATAAAACCGTGTGAGAGATTGTTAAGTAGCTAGCGAAAATATGGCTCAAAAACGGAACAAATAAAACATAATTCATATATTTAGAAAAACAACAATTGTCGGTGGAAATTTAATTCCACATTCACGCTTCGACAGTTAAAAAACATGGCGTCACATAATGCTTTGACTCTACCCAATAATTCCTGCGTGAATCGACACTGGCACGCGATGTGTGACGTCAAAATCGTGCGTCAGTAGTATAGTAGGACAGAAGGGCAACGACTATGAGCATTCCGTAAATATGGTCTGGAAATAGACCACTGTGCAAAGTTGAATGATCTAGTGGTCTGCTGGCTCTACGGCTTTAAGGGAGGTTCTTGATTTGTAGTATATTGATGTTACACCTGTTACTCCTAAACTGATTGAAGATCGGATAGAGGTGGTAAACTATTAAAAACTATTGAACTTTATTAGCGTAATAAGGCTTAAACAGCCATCATTTGCATTACTGTCTGGCTGGTGCCAATGTACTACGGAAAACAACTGGGCTTGGGAAGCTGTTATTTGACATGGAAAGCTGAAAATTGGATGTTCCTATAGAACTAGGAAAATTAGGAAAATTACCTCTACAACAGAAATAGTTAATTTATTTGAACATTTTTTTACAAATATACCGTTGGAATTAACTTCTAACATTGACTCATGCCCTAATGAAGCTGAAATACTACTTAAAAATAATGTCAGCATTTGCAGTTCCAAATTTAAATTCTTAAATATTGACCCTACTGACATTATTGATAAAGGCTTAGTTCTGCAGCATACGCTATTCGTCGTATTAGGCATTTGACGGATGTGGCAACTGCTAAGCTAGTATATTTTAGTTATTTTCATAGTTTAATGTCATATGGTCTACTGCTTTGGGGATCAGCAGCAGACATACAAATTATTTTCATTTTACAAAAAAGGGCAATTCGATATATCTACGGTCTTAAACAAAGAGATTCCCTTAGAGATTTTTTCAAAAACCTAAATATTTTAACTTTGCTCTCCCAATACATATTCGATAACATCATGCATGTTAGGAAAAACTTAGACTCTTTCAAAAAAGTAGGTGAATGTACTAGTAGATCACTGCGGAACAATTACAAGTTGTCGATCCCAGCACATCGGCTGGCTAAGGTAGGGAAATCATTTCTGATTAATTGTATAAGATTTTATAATAAATTACCAAAAAGTGATCTTGAAATGAATGATAGAAAATTCAAACAGTATATTAAAGTTGAGCTTTGTAGGAAAGCCTATTACAGCACGGATGATTATATTAATGATAAACATGTGTGGCCCGAGCTGGACATAATGGCCTCTTAAATGCTTGTGTATTTTTGACATGATCTTGACATAATTTGTACAGTATGTACATATTTTATTTTATATTTATTTTATTTGACGAAATATTCGTATTGACATAATCAGTTCTACATTCATACATGTTTTTTTTTAATGTAGACAATGTGCATTCGTCCACGATTTAGATTTAAGAGATCTATATTTGTAAATTGACGTCTTATGAAAATGCTGCAGTGTAGTTTGTTCCGCCGCTTCTTCTACACATGCGCTTTGGAAGCGGTAGTAGTTATAATTAGATTGAAGTTATGTGACGTCAATAAGTGATACCTTGTATCCAATTTTGAAAATAAATCTATTCTATTCTATTCTATTCTAACTGTAGGAGAGCACTAAGACAAGATATCCCGAAATTCCTGAAATGGCTCAGATTCGACACGCTAAGAAGAATAAAAAATAAATAGTTCTTTTATTTAGCGATTTAGCGATCCACCCCGGCATCGCACGGCCAGCATTTATACATATAAACCTTACTCAGAAAACTCTCCTTCCAACATTTCTAACGGAACAAAATCGGTCTACAACTTTACGAGATTAGGGCATACCTACATACAGAAACTTTAGAATATGTTATAACTTGAGCATTTCTGCCAGCTTCAGAAAGAAAAAGATGTTAAGTAAAGAAGTCGAGTAAGGAAATAAGAAAAAATAACCGACAAAAAAATCACAATATTCATAATTTTCTTTAGAAGTAATTCAATTAAAGTATACCTTTGATCATAAACACAATAAATAAGTACGAATCTAATTAAAGTTAATTAAAATCCAGTCAAAGTTAACCGGCTTAGCGACAGTTCGGCCCGATGGAACAACACGCCCTTGACTTTGCAACATTTAGAGGATTCCGTACAAAAATAGACGTTCCCTTAATTGGATTTACGAAAAAATCGCTAACTTTTTACATAGGCACTGGAAAAAATTTGGTTGCCTTAATTTCAAGCCTTTGGTAAACAAAATATTTGAAAATCGTTTGACCTATTGTTGTTCCGTTTATAATTATTTAATTACATTTATAATCATTCATATTTATAGAACATAATAATTACATAGAAATATATTTTTTTAATAAGAAATTGTTTTTATCAAAAACTACTACGTCACACTTCGTCTAAAATATGCCTACCCGCGAGTCATAAACTTACAAAAACTAAGGTCATACAAAATTATTATTTATTCTTCACAGATCAATCAAAAATCATCAAAATACGTACGCAAGTGGCGTTAATATCAACTTAGCGTTATAACTTTCGCTTTACAAGTTGGCATGTCGTAAAAGTAAAGGATTGTTGCGTCATGGCGAGTCTTGAAAACACGGCCCTCATCCGAGCAATAAAATGATCTGCCTGATAAGCCGTGACGTCAACAGACGGCAGGAAACCAGCAGGTCTAAGGGTTAGGTACTAGGGTTTCCAAAATTCAAATTCTTAAAAAAAGAGTCTTAAGGATTCATACAAGAAATTACGTGATTGCATAACAAGGTTATGACCATTAATTTAAGTCCTCTGTTTAAGTCTGTTATGTTGGTTGTTCTGGGTAGGCCACATTCAGCTGGATGGCTTAATAATGGAGTTATAAGATTCACATGACAGGTTGCTGCCTGTATAGCCTAAAAGAAGAACCCCAAGCTTAGTAATCCAATGTTTCGTACAATCTACGCGGTAACAGGAGCAGCTAGGATATACATATGTACATACATAAAATCAAGCCTCTTTCCCGGAGGGGTAGGCAGAGACTACCTCTTTCCACTTGCCACGATCTATGCATACTTCCTTCGCTTGCATATACTTTGTATTTTTTCACTATCAGGCCCGCTAAGAGCTACTCGTATATGGCTTTACTATTATCTAAAAAGATTTTTATGATACATACATACTAATAAAAATAGTCAAGTCTACATCCCTTGCGGCGTAGACAGAGCCAACAGCCTTGGAAAGACTCATAGGCCACGTTCAGCTGTTTGGTTTAATTATAGAATTGAGACTCAAATAGTGACAGGTTGTTAGCCCATCGCCTACAAGGGGAATCCGAAGTTTATAAGCCTATCCCTTATTCGCCTTTTACGACGCCCATGGGAAAGATATGGAGTGTTTCTATTCTTAAGAGCCAGAAACCACACGACACACACGGTCCTTTTTTATCGTGATTTTTATGATCACAATAAAAAAAGAGAGCAAGACAAAAATATACAATATGGCAGCCCTGGTCGCGTGCGTCTAATCGTCCCGCCATAATTAAGGTACTCCAGGCGCCCTTCGACGCTGAATATACATAAACTACAAACTTAATTCAAATTGTACGTGTTTTATTTGAGTTTCAAGATGTAATCAGTACTTTCACTGGCATGACGCTGGTTCAAAAATGCATTAATTAATGTGAATTTTATTTAGTTAGTCCGGTATCTAACAAAAACACATCAACAATCAATTCTTATACACTTTGGGTTCTACTTTCTTTCGAATTCAGAATTTTTATAAATTATTATGGGATACTTCATATCACTTAATAATTGTCATATCTTTTGGTTTCACAACGTTGGTTGACGTCAAATAAATTACTTAAAACTACGAGTAAGTTCACAGCTGTTTATATTCGAGTGTCTGTTCCATCAATCGAGTTATCCAGGTGAACGTGGGTGTCCAAACCTTCTGGCTTTTCTCTGTCTACCCTACATGGGGATGAGTAATAAAGAACTAAAGAAACCCTCAGATTTAATAATATTAATTATGTAGAATCAAGAAAGGATGCGCTGTTAGTGAGCAATCGCGACAGATTACACAGATTGAGTTAGCCTCGAAGTAAGTTCGAGACTTGTGTTACGGGATACTAACTTAACGATATTTCATAATAAATACTTAGATAAACATCCAATGCCGTATGGTTCACTAATAAAAAAAGGACCACTCCATCTCATTACCATGGATGTCGCAAACGGCGATTAAGGGATAGGCTTCAAAACTTAGGATTCTTCTTTTAGGCGATGGGCTAGCAAACTGTCACTATTTGAATCTCAATTCTATCATAAAGCCAAACAGCTGAACGTGGCCTATCTACCCCGCAAGGGCTATACACGTGATTATAAGTTTGTATGTATGTTTAAACATCCATGACCCAGGCCAATCGGAGTGGGTTCGTTTCTCATCATGCCCTGGGCGGGATTCGAACCCGGGGCTTCCGGTGTCACAGACAAGCGCACTACCACTGCGCCGCCGAGGGTGTTGGTGGGATGGTGTCCAAAGGATTAAGATCATCACTACATAGTATAAAACAAAGTAGCTATTTTAGTCTGTTTGTCTGTATGCTTAAATCTTTAAAATTACGCAACGGATTTTGATGCGGTTTTTTGTAACAGGTAGAGTGATTCAAGTGGAAGGTTTTGTATGTATAATAACATTTATAATTTTGCACACGTGCGAAGCCGGGGCGGGTCGCTAGTTATTCTATAAACGAGTTTACTTTCTTAAAGACACATTGTAATGGCGACCTGAATCAGCCCGCAAATCACGCAACTTCGTAAAAACCAATGGTTCAGTGCGACAATTGGAAGACCTTGGAGGCATATTGATTCAATTCTTGTTTATCAGTTTAAGGAAAAAATAAGTTATCTTGAGTGATTGGATGGATTTATTTGCTCATGAATAATATGGGAAGTATATAAATTACATCATATTAGACACTTCACGATTTATACATACATACATATAATCACGTATATATCCCTTGCAGGGTAGACAGAGTCAACAATCTTGAAAAGACTGATAGGCCACGTTCAGATGTTTGGCTTACTGATAGAATCATATTATATACGTGTATATTATAGGCGTGATTACATGTATGTATGTATGTATGTAACAAACACACAAGCCTTAAGACATGTGTCGGTTAAGTAGGTCGTTGAACTTTCCCGCAAAAGTCGTAATTTCGCCAAAATTTCAATTTCGTTTCCCCTCTCATTGGAATGCCCGAAGGAACGGCTGGAATATATCAAAGTAACCACTGAAGTTGTGTGACACACAGACATGCATATTAAAAAAGTGGAGTCGGTTTAGATATAGGGGAAGATTAAAAAATAACCGGCCAAGTGCGTGTCGGGCTCGCGCACGAAGGGTTCCGCACCATCATCATTTTTGTTACCTAATTATTTATTTCTTCTACTACTGTAGATTTGAATCGACCAAAAACTTGCTTCAAAATTACGTTTGTTGCATGTGAGCCCCCTTTAATAATAACTTTATTGTTACTTAATTATTTATTTTGAAAGGTAATATGGAAGTTAATATTGTGTGAAAATTTTAATCTTTTTCGTTATTACCTAATATTGAGCAAAAAATATGAAAAAAAAAAGCTGTGAACATAGCTATCGTGGTTTATGATATACAGAGATACATACATGGTGACAGACAGACAGCGGACGCTTTGTAATAGGGTCCCGTTTTTACCTTTTAGATATGAAACCTTAAAAATGGATGGATGGAAAGCGTGGTTAAAAGCACAAGTAGGAAAGGAGTGGCAAGTGATAGAACAAAAGCATAACCTTCCTCTAAGCTTCGGCGTAGTTGAAAGAAAATTAAGATTCTGTTTATTTGAAGACTATACAGAAATAACATAAATACATACATATGATTGTAATTTAATTAGCTACTCTATCGCATTGGGTAACACTGTAATGATAGGGTTAGTTATTGTCAATAAATAAATAAATAAATGGTCTCTGTCCCTTACGGGGTAGACAGCACCAATAGTCTTGAAAAGACTAATAGGCCACGTTCAGTTGTTTGGCTTAATGATAGAATAAAAAAATACAGAAATAAGGTTGAAATAAAGGTTGCCGTGTGATTCCCGGCACCAATGGAAAAAAAAGAATAGGATCTCTTTCCCATGGATGTCGTAAAAGGCGACTAAGCGAGAGGCTTTTATACTTAGGATTCCTCTTTTACGCGACGGGCTAGCTAACTGTCACTATTTAAATCTCAATTCTTTCATTAAGCCAAGCAGCTTTTGGCCTTTCAGTCTATTGATGACTGTAAGCCCTGTCTACCCCGCAAGGGATGTGAACGTGATTGTATATTAAGTTATTTCCTTATGATACTACACGTTGATAGTCACGAGAGATGAATGTTAAACAAGGTAGGTCGCCTGAGGGCTCCCCGACGATATATTGCGGCTCCCGAGGGAATCAAGCCGACTTACAGAATTAATACGCTATTCCCGAAATGTTAAAAGGAATTCCATTCGATACTGTTCCTTACAAGTTGTGAGTAAGATGTGTACTCATTGTTTTATGAATGTACGGTTGAATGTGATGCATAAAGGTGTATGTAAGTGTTGATTCTATGTGTATGTGTGTTAGGGACTCTTTCTCGCCTAATCTGATGAAATTTACAATTTTTAATGTACACGGGTTGAATATAACCAGTGGAATGAATAAACATTGAACAACAAATAGGGCACGTTTTATTCAGAAATTCCCTGAGAAGCGAAGCCTCGGTATAGAGTTAGTATCAATATGCGTATCCGTTAATAAAATCTAGTTATTTTTATAAATACCACAACTAAATAATGCCTGAACATTTGAATCGCAGTTAATACTAGTACTCGTTGACTCTGTCTACGCCGCAAGGGATTTTATGTATGTATGTATGCATGTAAACGAATACTATCCAGATACTCGTTAAGCCCGCAACTTTGCAAGCGCTCGTTAGCAGCGAACGCGCTTGACGTTTTTTTGGCTCCGAAACTTTTGTCGCTAACTTCGGAGCCCTGACTATGAAGTTACAACTTTAGGTCGCTGTTAGATTGTATTGTTGTTATTAGATTGTATATATTAGATGTAAAAGCAAAATTGAGATTTACATTATACCAGCTTTCGGACTAAAATATTTTGATTAAATAAAGCAAAAAGTAAAAGTTACAACGATACAAACAAATAAAAGAAATACAGAGTAAAGTAATACTACTCGTAGTATAGATTACAGATTAAGGTCAAGTCAAGAATGCCTATTTCTTGTCTTCTTTTTTAAAAAGGTTCCGTATTAATAACCACATGAATATTAACAAATTAAAAGACTACGTTAAACAGAACCTTCTTTAAAAGACACAAGTTTTATCGCTTCGAAAATGTAACGCAATTGCGTACGAAAACCATTGGGACTTCGTAGTAGCAGACCGGCGCCCCGGGGCTCCGCCGCGGTCCGCTGCGACACAAGCCGCCGAATACACGAGTGACATTTGTTTTGTTAACGTTCATTTCTTACTCAACGCATAAGAGTCTATGAAAAGGCTTCTAAGGGAATATGCTATAGAATTCGGAATATTATATTATAAGACTATAGAATAAGTAAGTATTTTTATATGTTTTTCTAAACTTTATGCACGTAAAATGTACAACAGATGGACTTAATGCCATTTTGAAAAGGCTTCTAAGGGAATATGCTATAGAATTCGGAATAATGTAAGACTATAGAAGTAGTAAGTATTTTTATATGTTATTCTAAACTTTATGCACGTGCAATGTACAATAGATGGAGTTAATGCCATTACGCATTCTCTCCCAGTCTAACTTTTGGACCAAACTGATATGGATGGATGACGGGTGGTGCTATACTTGGTTGTGACATCATAACGTTCATATTGCATTTATAAATTCTTAGATTTGTGATTTATATTACACTAGAGGCCGCCCGCGACTTCGTCCGCATGGAAACCCTATCAATCCCGCGGGAACTCTGGGATAAAAAGTAGCCTATGTGTTATTCTGGGTCTTCAGCTACCTACATACCAAATTTCATGGTAATCAGTTCAGTAGTTTTTGCGTGAAAGAGTAACAAACATCCATACATCCATACAAACTTTCGCCTTTATAATAGTAGTAGGATTATATAAATATTTATATATTTATTTATAATGACAGATTACAACTGCGCGCGATGGAAGAGTAATTCCAGTCTGATCTCTCAAAAGGATCCACTCATCATTATAATATACTTTTTGGCACAATTTGTGTTGTATAACTCGGATTTCTATTAAATAAGCAGCTCCATATTTACTTATACAAAATAAGAAAACCAATTATAAATGGTCGTTGGTCTTCCAAATAAATAAATTAATTAATCTCAACTTTGGCAAATGAATTTGTAAAGATTTTGATATTCAAAGAAGTTTCATCATGATCATGTTTGCGTAAGTAACTTCGTGTAGATATAGTATTTTGATTGACCTACGAACCATAAAAATAACTAACAGTATTTATAATCCACACTGACTTTGTTTTGTCATTTTTGAAAACTAAAAAAACAAAATACAACAAAGGTAATTTCATAACCTTTATTACTATGCAAGCAATGTCACTTTCCTCTTGACATTAAACAACCTGAGAGTCTCATACCAACGCGAGTGTATTTTCGTATGGAATTTCATTTCATATTTATAACTTTGTTCAAAACGTACCAAAGGCCGTCTAACATTGAATAAATAATATAACTTGACTGCCATTAAGTAATAAACCGTAAAGTGCGAGTCGGATTTCGGAAAAAAATACGCA
The DNA here is from genome assembly GCF_032362555.1 of Amyelois transitella. NCBI lineage: Eukaryota > Metazoa > Arthropoda > Insecta > Lepidoptera > Pyralidae > Amyelois > Amyelois transitella. The sequence continues at coordinate 261,946 of NC_083514.1, read as the reverse complement.
GTAATACCCCTTTATATATTTAATTTTTAATTTATATTATTTTTTGTGATAGCGACAACGGAAATACATAATTTCAGCTTTTTAGCTATCACGGTTTTTAAAATACAGCCTGTTGACAGACAGGCAGCGGTGGCTTAGTCATAGGGTCCTATTTTTTAAGGTTTTTAGGAACCCTTAAAAATTATAAAAAAATACATTTTATGCCATGAAAATTAGTAAGAAACTAAGATAATACAAACGCTTGAAAATGATGCTTTTTTAAATTTTATATTATATATAGATCAAGCCTTTTTTTTTTCAAGTTAAGAAATTTTTAGAGCTGAAATCGTCATGCAACCTGACATGACATGAGACATCCTCTCCAGAGGTGGTGAGGATGCAACCGGGACTAAAGCCAGGAGAGGAAGAAGAAGCACGAACTAATAGCAATCAGGATAAAAACATTAGAACCAAAACATAACGCAGGAAACCCTAAACAGCCAGCCTCGGGCATCGAACCCGCTACCTACTTGCGCCGCCGCCACACTGCCCGATCTGAAAGCTCGCCAAAGCTCACTTGATGTGTAAAGATCGACAATAACGATTGTTATCCGGACACTGACCCTGTTGTTTTTTGTAATACTGCCCTGTATTCGATCGAGGAAGTAACTATTCGATTTAAATATGTCTTTCCTGTTTTTTTAGAGAATTGCCAGAAACGTTTGCTTAAGTACATACATACATACATATGGTCACGTCTATATACCTTGCGGGGTAAACAGAGCCAATAGAAAAAGGCTGATAGGCTACGTTCAGCTGTTTGGCTTAATGACAGAATTGAGATTCAAATAGTGACAGGTTGCTAGCCTATCGCCTAAAAAAGAATCTCAAGTTTGTAAGCCAATCCCTTAATCGCCTTTTACGACATCCATGGGAAAGAGATCGAGTGGTCCTATTCTTTTTTGTGTTAGTGTCCGGAACCACATGGTTCCTTAAGTATATTTTATGATATTATTTTTATGTTCATTCATTCATATAATCATGTACACCCTACACATACACCACATCATACACCCTTGCGGGGTAGACAGAGCCAGCAGTCTTGAAAGACTGAGAAGCCACGTTCAGCTGTTAGGCTCCCGTGTGGTTCCCGGCACCAATAGAAATCACTACATAGTATAAAGCAATGTCTCTTCCCTTTCTGTATGTATGTATGTATGCTTACATTTTCAAAAACTACACAAAGGAATTTGATGCAGTCTTGTGTATAAATGCTACCCGTGCGAAGCCGGGGCGCGTCGCTAGTACATGATAACAAAAAGGCAATAACATCTCTATGCAAGACGCGTTACTCGTATATCTCTCGCGCGCTCTAATTATGCATAACTCTATGTTTTTAAGAAAAATAATACGCTGTAATGTCGCTCCAGTAGCCGTCCCAAGAAATAGAGTATTGTTGGCGTAGGTTACGACCGAGGTCGGTGACCCTGCTACGAGGCTACGACGCTACGAACTACGAACATAATCATTGATGTGCAATTGTGCGTTAGTATGTGTATAAATTTATTTGTTAATTTATGTTAATTTATTTCTGAGGCAAAATTTTAGCTTTAGGCATGAATATAGTTAATAAATATTTTTTTTAGATTTTGTATCTTAATCTAAAAAACCCATTTCTATACGTTCAACCGTAAAATCCTGCGAGGGTTCAATACTCCCTCTACGCCGTAGCGAGTGTGTCAGTCGTAGCGGTGGCCCGTAGCTCGCGGCTACGAGGTGCTACGACGAATTTCTTTTCAACTTTGAAGCCGAATAGTAAATAAAATGTGAATTTTAATGGCGGGTCGCGTGTATGTTTTATATTTTTGTTTTAACAATGTACAATAATTTGTTAGAGAAATAAGAAAATAAGTTAAAATAACAAAGATGTAAGAAACTTTACAATAGCTAATTATATCCATGTGCCGTGTGGTTCCCGGCACCGGTACAAAAAAGAATTAAACCACTCCATCTCTTTCCCATGGATGTCGTAAAAGGCGACTAAGGGATATGCTTACAAACTTGGGATTCTTTTTTTAGGCGATGGGCTAGCAACCTGTCACTATTTGAATCTCAATTCCATCATTAAGCCAAATAGCTGAACGTGGCCATTCAGTCTTTTCAAGACTGTTGGCTCTGTTTACCCCGCAAGGTATACAGACGTGACCATACGTATGTATGTATGTAGCATTTCTTAAATTCAGTAAAACTAGATCAGGATATACCTTTAAGTATCAATTTGGCTAGTTTTTTCTCATATCCAAATCTCCATTATTAAGCAATAACCAAGGGAATAAAAAAAAGGTACAGACGCCGCCGTCGATTACAAATTAACCGCTCCAATTCAGCTCAATCTCGGAATAAAAGAGTTTCATCAGAGATAGGAGTGAGGGGGAGTGGCAGGTGGTGGGGGGCAGGGTACATCGACCAATTAAAACGTTTCAGACCACTAGTGATTGCAAGCATTAACAAGAATAAGAGGTGACTGGATGAGAGGGAACTCGTTAAATATAACTTGTTTCACTTCTTACAGATAGTTAAGAATTCAATTAAAATTCTACAATAGTTCAATTAATAAGAAGCTGTTAGCTTTGTCTACTCCGCAAGGAATATGGACATGATTATATGTACGTATTTGTGGTATATATTTAAAGAAATAGTGCCGTGTGGTTCCCGGGTCCCGGCACCAATAGGAATAGGACTACTCCATCTCTTCCCCACGGATGTCGTAAAAGGCGACTAAGCGATTGGTTTATAAAACTTGGGATTCTTCTCTTAGGCGATGGGTTAGAAACCTATTCTAGTCACTATTTGAATCTCAATTCTATCAAAAAGCCAAACAGCTGAACGTGGCATTTCAGTCTTTTCAAAGCTGTTGGCTCTGTCCACCCCGTAAGGGATTTAGACGTGATGATATGTATGTATGTATGTATGTAAAAAATAAAAGGAAAATATCCCTTAACTCAACCAAGCCTGTGGGATGGTCGAGATCGAGTTGTGATAATCCCGATATGATGAGGTGTACGGAACGCTATGAGGTTTAATCCGGCGACGTAAACGCCGATATTGGGAAAATTTAACGCCAATATGCGGGATTAACGTACCTACGTGTGACGCTTCAATTTGGAGAATTTAAAGAGAAGTTTTTAATTATTTTACAATATTAATAGGAATTTTATTTTACGAAAGGCATAATCCAAAAAAAAGGATGTGTAGTTAAGATTTTAATATTATTTAAATTTCGTATAATAACAATTAATGATGTAATTTATAAATATAAAACTAATACGCACGGAAATGGGAATTGCCCGGATATTTCTATATACGCGGGAATCATTTCATATAGTATTGATATCATTAATTTATCTTATTCACAATTTTCTTTTAACGTAGACAATGTGCACATTCGGCCACGATTAAGATTTAAGAGATCATATTTTTTTAATTGACGTCTGGTGAAAATGTTGCATTGTAGTATGTTGCGCTGCTTCTTATACACATGCGCTTTGAAAGCGGTAGTATTTCAGTGATGTGACGTCAATAAGTGATACCTTGTACTCAATTTTGAAAATATATCTATTCTATTCTAATAAAAGTAAAGTCAAGTTATTATGGAAATATTTCTATGAGAATTGCGTAGAAAAATGTAGATTGAAATGAATGCCTATAAAAAGATATTCGCATACAGGAAAAACAATGCTATATGTCACGGAGAAGGCTGAAATTCAGCTATTTGTTACTCTGAGTGAAAATACTTATTCTTTCTCCGCTGAGGTGAAGAAAAAAGTTTCCTTAAGTACCCTACTTTGGATAAAATCTGTGGTATTTTCATTAATGTTTTAGGATTGGGTATCGAAGTGGAATTGACGTAATGTTATTGTGTGTAACAGACAAAAAGACAGAGCCTGTGCTTGCCCTTTGATTTCCAGAATTATAAGGAGATAACATTAAGGGTTTCGTTCGAGAATTTGACCGCCTTGTGAGAAATATCAATGAGAGAGCCATCAAAATAAGTTTGCTAAAGAAAGGTCAACTTTTTCTTTTATTATTTTTTATTTTTAACAACGACTTCGCCCGTTACAAAAATAGACTATACTTTTTTTATACTTCTATAGTTGACTGCGAGTGCACTGAGAAACATACAACCTACCTTTCATCCCGAATAATATATGCTATTTCCGCGGAATCAGCGTTAAACAAACATATACATATAGTAGACGAGGCTGCGCGCTAAAGCTAGTAAATCTATAAATTAAGGCTTACAGAGGCAATCGACAGTTTGTGACGGTGGTATGACAAACATACATATATGTCATGTCATTAATTATAGCTTTTAGTTGTTGCATCAACGGATTTGTAAGGAGATATGGTCGCACGCTTATCGGTTATGCGCCAGGTCAATCGATCCTGCACATCCTGTTTAACTATAACGAAGTATTCTTGAGTTAGTCGTGAATTAACTCGTGTACTAAAGATAGAAACTTGAGCGTTTAAGAGTGTCGGTGTTCGAATCGGTAAGGTTAAAATGCGGTTAAAAATGCGTGATGCGCAGAAAGGCACAGGTTCGAATCCCACTTCGGCCATGTACCAAAAACTGTATCGAAAATTATGTAAATTAGTTTGGATACTAACCGATGCTCTTACGGTAAGGGAAATCGTGAGGAACTGCACATTCAGGAAACTGGATGTGTAACTATTGTTCCAATACGGGTTAGGTTTACCTGCAAAGGTTGCGGAGGTCAGATGGGAGTCGCTTCGTGTAAAAACCTGACTCACCCAATTGGACCATGGTCACAGGCATACCCCGGGCTCCTCTCCAGTGTGGTGAGGATGCCATTGGGACTTAAAGCCAGGAAGATGAAGCTCTTATGATAGAAACTTCATACTTACCAGGAGATCAAAAATTACAGCATGTAAAAGCATAGACGAAGCGCCACTCAAGTCATAATCAAAAGAGGTGGTTTTTAAATACACATAAAAGATAATTAATATATAGAATAAATACGTAACGTGTGAAGTCATAAAGTTGTATCCTATTATAATATGAAAATTAATTGATTCCCAAAAATCAAATGATTTCGTTTTAAAAATCAAATGTAAACGATGAAAAATTTTACGTTAATATTTATGACGCTACATGATTACATCGGAATATAATGTACGGAAACTCTAATAGACTTGAACCCCGCAAACGATACCTGTTCGATACGATTTCTGCTATTATTCAGGTAACTTTCGTGTTTTATATCTTTAAAGTATAATCGTTGTGCCTTTTGGTTCCCGGCACAATTAGAAGACCATTCCATCGCTTTTCCGCGGATGTCGTAAAAGGCGATTAAGGGATAGGCTTATAAAAATGGGATTCTTCTTTTAGGCGACGGGCTAGCGACCTAACACTAATTGAATATCAATTCTATCACTAAGTCAAATAGCTGAGCGTGGCCTATCAGTCTTTTCAAGACTGGGGCTCTGTCTACTCCGCTAGGGATATAGACGTGATTATATGTATGTATGTAAAGTAAAACCGTGTGAAATCGGGGTCGTTAACAGTCCAAGTTTAATTATTCTGTCAAATAAACGTAGCTTATACCTACAGCTTAATAAATTATTTATCTGTAAAATTTGGTCAAATTGAGGTTAAACGTCCGTGTAACCTATCATTAAAAATTCTTATTATATGCATATTTCGATAAATCATCTAGAACGGACTCACAAACGTCACAAACGAAACATCAATACGTATTACCACTATTGCAAAATGAACGCGACAAAAAGTGTCGGAGGAACCGAGCAAGTGACGTCACGAACGGCGTCCGGACGCTCGAAGCGCCCGCCGGCGACTGACTGAGGCACAGGAGCGGCGAGCGCGGCGGCGGGAACGGTGGGAATGGGAATCGTGGGAAAACGGGAAAGCCAGACGTATCGACTTTCATACGAGTGGCAACTTTCATAATTTATACATGGGATAACAACGGCGAAGTTTGTGATTGAAGGCGATCAGGGGAAAGGCCCGTTTGTCATACACTTATAGGTTGCATACCTATTTAATCTACAATATCACGTCTATATCCCTCGCGAGGTAGACAGAGCCAACAATCTTGAAAATACTGGTAGACCACGCTCAGCTATTTGACTTAATGATTGAATTGAGATTTAAATAGTTACAGGTTTCAAGCCCATCGCCTAAAAGAAGAATCTCAAGTTCAGTTCAGTTTTTCTATTGGTGCCTGGAACCACACGGCACATAAAATCTTTTGTGCAAAGAAATAAAAGAATAAAAGACGAATTCAACAGTCAGTGAAACAATGTGAATAAGCTAGCAAATTTAAAAGACCAACACCACTTACAATATTAGTTAAATAGTCACGGATTCAAAATTCCCATCCACCTTTATCCCTAGGGAATGTATTTAATACAAAGGTATCCGGACCACGTTGCCTTCCCATTCATCTATACCCCGGATGATCATCCACCACGATTAGGCCCTTCGCACTGAACTAATGTGCTGCAAAAGCGGCCGTAACTGACAGCGATAAGGGTTGCTTCACAACAAGTTATTTATCACTAGCTGTGCCCGCAACTTCGTCCGCGTGGAATAGTTATTTTGGGCATCATTGAAGTCCTCAATGATGAATAATTTTCCCCGTATTTTTCACATTTTCCATTATTTCTTTGCTTCTTATTAGTTGCAGCGTGATGTTATACAGCCTCAAGCCTTTCTCGATAAATGGTCTATTCAACGCAAAAAGAATTTTTCAATTCGAACTAGTAGTTCCTGAGATTAGCGCGTTCAAACAAACAAACTCTTCAACTTTATAATATTAGTATACCTAGATATTTAAAAACAAAAATTGCACGCATTTAACACAAGAACCCCCCTCCTCCTGGCTTGAGTCCCGGTTGCATCCTCACCACTCTGGAGAGGAGCCCGGGGTAAGCCCTTGACACACGTTTTTACTCCCGTCTGACCTCCGTAACCTTCGCAGGGGAACCTAACCTGTATTGGATCATATGGTTGCACATCCAGTTGCCTGAATGTGCAGGTTTCTCCCCAGGTTTCCCCTCACCGTAAGAGCAACGTTTAGTATTCAAACTAATGAACATAACTTGATGTTATTCGAGCGAAATCACCGACATGTTTACTAGAAAGAATCTTGAATGAAGTAAGCAAATTAATAAACATGTTATCTTATTCCACAAATAAGTTATATTCTACGTAATATCTACAAATAAAAAATAAGATCTCTTTTGCTTAACTTGAATAGACAGCCTGATGAGGTCAAAGACGGGGTGCACTGTCCAATAGAGCTATGATTGAACTTGATTCGGAAAATGAGCGCCTTACACTTTACAATTTGAACGCGACGCCTATGTGTCAAATTGCTATTTCATAATTGTGAGGCGCTTAATCTGAAAAATTCACATGGCTTTCTTATTATACGTCATATCATCTGATGGAAATTCAAAAAAATATATTCAGTGGTTTCAAATCTATTGAGTTATATAACTTACAAAATTAGAAGAACATAAACTAAAAAACCTGGTGAAAATTATTACTTTCATTGAAAATTGATAATAACATGTTATGGAGATATTTTAGACCCACATATATTATGCGTTGCTAAGAAAGATTCGAATTACCAATTAACATTTACCATCATTCAAATTAAATTTAATTATTATGTATATCCGTACCTTTCATGAAGAGAGTTATGAATCCGGATAAAGCGAAATAAGTATGGAAGGATTGTGGTAAGTAAAATAAGAAAATATATAGTCTCTGCCTACCCTTTCGGAAAATTAATAAAATATTTGTTATTCTAATATAATGTCGGAGTGGATTTAATCGTGCAATTAATTCGCGAGTTTGAACTTTTGAAGAAAAAAGTTCTGTTATTTTTAAAAAAATCCTATTTACCTCTCCTTAAAAATTGCAAAACCATTATCTTTGACCACTTTATCCAAGTTTCATGTTGTGTACCCCGTAGTCCACTAACTCACTACTTGAGAGGTATTTGCGTTTCCGCGGATTTATGACGAAAGTTTCCCAGCTCGGGGAAAAATACACCGATTAAGGAAAGGAATGCTTTTACGAATCTAGGTCTGTCGTGATGTATGTACGTATGGGAATATTTATTTAAAATAACTTTTGCATTTATCTACTTCTGACAGCTGGACCAGTTCACAATGATTTGTTTATTAAAAAAATAAAATATAAAGGTACATACATACATACATATGGTCACGTCTATATCCCTTGCGGGGTAGATAGAGCCAACAGTCTTAAAAAGGCTGAACTATTTGGCTTAATGATAGAATTGAGATTCAAATTGGATAGGTTGCTAGCCCATCGCCTAGAAAAGAATCCCAAGTTTGTAAGCCTATCCCTTAGTCGCCTTTTACGATATCCATGGGAAAGAGATGGAGTGGTCCTATTCTTTTTTGTATTGGTGCCGGGAACCACACGGCATCGGCATATAAAGGTATTATACAATATACCGTGGTTAGAAATGAAATGAGGTACCTATGTCCACAGAAATCGGAATAATATAAGACAATAGAAATGCCTTATTGAACTTAATACTATAGGAATACATATTAAGATATGTCCATGGCACGCAGGTATACAAAATATTATTATTTCTATGATCTATAGTATCTCCTTCACTTCGATCGGAATTTTTCCAAATTATCTTATAATTCACAAAAACAATTATCAGGCAGGTATGGGGTTGTTTAACTGCTTGTAATACTTAATATTTGACATTCCTAACTATTACTACATACAAATGTTGAAATTATTTGTGGCGTTCTCAACAAAGGGTTATTAAAGTTTAAATCGGCTGCCCACTCTTTTCAGAATTAATGAGAAGGCTGATGTTGACATTTCAAATTTTACCATAATCATTTTCAATTTCAGAGGACATTCTTCATGTCACATCTAAATATTACAAACCTTTATTTTTCTTAGTCCACAGAAATTAGAATAATATACATATGCCTTACGAATACTAAGCACTTCTATTGTCTTATATTTTCGAATTCTATTTCTAAGTCCCTAAGAAGTGGATGAACACTTTCATAATTTATGTTTCCTTTCGATTTCTGTTAAATTGAGTTAATATTTATAACAAAAATGCGACTTTAGTACACGGGCCTCTCAATAAAATAAATATCCTGATAAACTCTTAAACATAACACCCCACAATTTTAAATGTCAACACTAACCGTGTGCCGTGCCGTGTGGTTCCCGGCACCAATAGAAAAAAGAATAGGACTAATCCATTTCTTCCCCACGGATGTCGTAAAAGGCGACTAAGGGTTCATAAACTTGGGATTCTTCTTTTAGGCGATGTGCTAGCAACCTGTCACTATTTGAATCTCACTTCAATCAAAAAGCCACACAGCCGAGCGTGGCCTTTCGGTCTTTTCAAGATTGTTGGCTCTGTCTACCCCTTAAGGGATAAAGACCTGATGATATGTATGTATGTCAACACTATCAAAATGCAACGGTACTCGAACCCGCGACCCCAATACCCAGTTTATCGATCAAATCATTCCAGCTCGAAACGTGACGCTGTCGGGCCTGCCAATCTGACGGGGCGAGAGCTTAAAAGCAAATATGTTTGAAAAGCTGATAGCGACGACATTTTGAAATGAGTACGACGAAGTTGAACATTTTTCATACATACATACATATAATCACGTCTATGTCCCTTGCGGGGTGAAAGAGCCAACAGTCCTGAGCGGACTGATAGGCCACGTTCAGCTATTTGGCTTTAAAATAGAATTGAGATTCGAATAGTGACAGGTTGCTAGCCCATCGCCTAAAAAAAGAATCTCAAGTTTGTAAGCTTATACCTTAGTCGCCTTTTATCACATCATCACATCACATCCACGGGAAAGAGATGGAGTGGTCCTATTCTTTTTTGTATTGGTGCCGGAAACCACACGGCACACAGTTTTCAGTGTTGTATAATATGTTTGATGAAACGATCCTTATTCTAATAGCATAAGGTGGACCAAAGGTTAGGTACCAGACTTAAAGAAGTCCCACTGAAAGTAATCTCAGACCATTTTACCTTCCAATTTTCTATAAACAAGTGAAATACCAGGCGCTTACCTGTAATGAGAGAAAAAAATTGTTAATTTCAAGAACACATTCAAGTAGTTTAAAATAGCATTGACAGACAGAATAATCGAAAATTTTAATAACTGCATGTGACCACAGCGTAAGGTAATCGAAAGGGAATGGGATGTACTGATCAGGTCTTTTCCTTGCGGTGCATAGCCGAAAAGTTTTTGGCCAAGAGTCAAAAAGTCTATTGCACATTCGTAGATCTGGAAAAGGCCTATGACAGAGTTGAGAGGAATGAATTGTGGTCAGCACTTTCTATGCATGGGGTGAGCAGTCTCTTAATACGAGCACTGAAATCCTTATATGAGGATTCGAGTGCTTGTGTCAGGATAAACGGAGCGCACACTGAGTGGTTTAAGATTGAGAAAGGCGTTAGGCAAGGATGTGTTGCGTCACCGTGGCTGTTCAACCTATTTATGGATAGCTGTTTGACAGATTTGAAAGAGTCTAAAAGTGGATTAAGGATGAATGAGTTACTCGTCAAATGTCTGCTCTATGCCGACGATCAGGTTATACTGGCGTCATCAGCGGAGGAGTTACAGGAGATGGTAAACTGTATGCATGAAGCTTTAAAAGAGAAAGGAATGAAAGTGAACGTAAGTAAAACTAAAACACTGGTTTTTGAAATGGAGAAAGAAATGACAGCATGTAATATTTTGATTGGAGGAGAAAAAGTGGAGCAAGTGAAAGAGTTTGTATATCTAGGATCAAAGTTTACATCAGATGGCAAGTATGATAGTGATATTGAAAGGAGAGTGAACGCGGGGAACATGGTGAATGGAGCTTTGCATGCCTTTATGAGCAGTCAGAAACTATCCAAAAAGGCTCGACTGGCTGTGCACAGGGGCGTGTTGGTCCCGACATTAATGTATGGGAGTGAAAGTTGGGTATGGCAAAAGAAGCATGAAAGCAGAATAAATGCAGTGGAAATGAGAGCGTTAAGGAGTATGATGGGTGTGAAATTGAGTGACAGGATAAGGAACAGCGTGATAAGGGAATGTTGTGATGTGAAAGAAGATGTAGTTACAGGAATAGAAAAGGGTATGTTAAGATGGTTCGGTCATGTGGAGAGGATGAATGAAAGCAGGTTGACTAAGCAGATATACAAGGAGAGTGTGGAGGGAAAGGTCGGAGTGGGAAGACCTAGACGAACGTATCTTGATCAAATTAAGGACGTCCTGGTAAAGGGTCAGGTCAAAAGTACCCGAAACCGCCGAGCTTGTATGAAGAGAGTTATGAATGTGGACGAAGCGAAAGAAGTATGCAGAGATCGTGGCAAGTGGAAAGAGGTAGTCTCTGCCTACCCCTCCGGGAAAGAGGCGTGATTTTATGTATGTATGTATGTATGACCACAGCGTTAATTGGAAATCCACTGCCTCGATCACAGATTGTATAGTTACCTACAGATAACCATGACCTTAATACAAAACGAAACAGTTAATTTGTAAATTCACCGAGATTATTTGTAAATTGTAATGTAAATTGTCTGCAGAATGTATTATTGGGTGTTTTATATTAGTTTTGCATCTCCTTCAGTTATTCATATATAAATAATCAATAACAACTAATAAGGAGAGTGAACGCGGGGAACATGGTGAATGGAGGTTTGCATGCCTTTATGAGCAGTCAGAAACTATCCAAAAAGGCTCGACTGGCTGTGCATAGGGGCGTGTTGGTCCCGATGATTTTATGTATGTATCATACATACATATCATCACGTCTATATCACTTACGGGGTAGACAGAGCCAACAGTCTTGGAAAGACTGAAAGGCCACGTTCAGCTATTTAGCTTAATGATAGAATTGAGATTCAAATAGTGACAGGGTGCTAGCCTGTCGCCTAAAAAAGAATACCAAGTTTGTAAGCCTATCCCTTAGTCGCCTTTAACGACATCCATGGGAAAGAGATAGAGTGGTCCTATTCTTTTTTTTTTATATGTGCCGGGAACCACACGGCACGGTATGTATGTATGTACAACTAAATGGATCATGAAATATATTTAAACAGACAAAGACGCGAGAACACCCAATCAAATGACACTTAACTTTGGCAAAATGCAACATACAACTACTTCACCCGGCGTTGCTTGCTGGCAGAGCACCAAATGTGAGCGGCCCCAGACCAGGGGTCGACGGCTCGGCGAGGTTGTCTGTTACATCATTACAAGACACACAGACACATATTTAGAGAGAGTTAATGAGTAATTATTAGATGTGAATATTGGCTCTGCTTGCCAATTAATGCAATGATAATCATAATATGTCATAAATAATGTAGTGTTTGCCGTGTGGTTCCCGGCACTTTATTAGAATATAGGACTGAGAATAGGACAACTTCATCTCTTCAACGTGGATGTCGTAAAAGGCGACTAAGTGATAGGCTTATAAACTTGGGATTCCCAGCTCTTACAGGCGATTGGATAGCAGCTTGTCACTATTTGAATCTCAATTCCATTACTAAGCCATGCAGCTGAACGTGGCCTTTCAGTCTTTTCAAGACTGTTGGCTCTGTCTACCCCGTCATGGATATAGACGTGATGATATATATATATATACGTATGTAAATGTAATGTGATGCTACTATATTCCTTACGATCGTATGTGCTTTTGTTGAAAATTGTGTCGAACAAGAAACATGGCTCTATTTGACATTACTATAAGTAACTTTATTTTTAAAACATGCTACCCAAGTTATATATACATATATAACGATTAATGATATGTTCATTGTGGTCAAAACCAGGAAAATTTGGATGATGACCAAAAATCTACATCAGCCGCAGAGGTAATTAAACTAATGAACATATTAAGTTATCAGTCGCGACGATCAGCATTTTTCATTTGTACACTAATGATATTATAGAATTAGGAATAATACATACATATCCACATATACATACATACATATGCTCACGTCTATATCCCTTGCGGGGTAGACAGAGCCAGACAGTCTTGAAAAGACTGAATTGCCACGTTCAGCTATTTGGCTTAATGATAGAAGTGAGGTTCAGGTCGCTAGCCCATCGCCTAAAACAGAATCCCAAGTTTGTAAGCCTATCCCTTAGTCGCCCTTTACGACATCTATGGGAAAGAGATGGAGTGGTCCTATTCCTTTTTTGTATTGGTGCCGGGAACCACATGGCATACATACCTACATATAATTTCGTCTATACTCCTGGCGGGGCAGATAGAGCCAACAGTCGCTGCTAACAGGCCACGTTAATAGGAAAACTGGCGTTATGGTTTGTATGTAAATACAAACATTTGGTCACGTCTATATCCCTTGGGGGGTAGACAGAGCCAACAGTCTTGAAAAGACTGAATGGCCACGTTCGGCTATTTGGCTTAATGATACAATTGAGATTCAAATGGTATGATACAATTGAGATTCAAATAGTGACAGGTTGCTAGCCCATCGCCCAAAAAAGAATCCCAAGTTTGTAAGCCTATCCCTTAGTCGTCCCTTTTACGATATCCATGGGAAAGAGATGGTCCTATTCTTTTTTGTATTGGTGCCGGGAACCACACGGCACGGTTTGTATGTGTCTATTTTAATTACATAGTAACAATGTCGACAGATAACGCTGCAGGGTGTCAGCCATTGTCCCCGGGACAGACACAGCTTTGACCCGTAACTACTGATAAATGTGGCTCTAATTAATTTTTATTACTTAATGCACTGATAATAATGGACTTATTATAAACATAACAGAAATTTATTGATTTTGTTACTTATGCATCTTGTACTTTAATCCTATGATTTGGCGATTCATTCGATTCAGATGGCCTCTGTGGCGCAGCGGTAATACGCTTGTCTATGACACCGGAGGTCCCAGGCTCGATCTCAATCTATGTAAATTGTCCCGTATACATTTATATTTATTTATTTATATAATGAGATGAAAGGCCAATGCGATCAGGAATCAGGATCTCCTCGGCTGTTCAGCTATTTGGCATAATGATAGAATTGAGATTCAAATAGTGACAGGTTGTTAGCCCATCGGCTAAAAAAAGCATCCCACGTTTGTAAGCCTACCCCTTAAAATGCCATATGTGTCTACCAGTTGTAACCTTATATGTAACTAGCTGTGCCCGCGACTTCGTCCGCGTGGAATACTTATATTGGGCATCATTGAAGCCCTTTTTTCACATTTTCATAGTTGCAGCGTGATGTTATATAGCCTAAAGCCTTCCTCGATAAATGGTCTATTCGACGCAAAATGAATTTTTCAATTCGAACCAGTAGTTCCTGAGATTAGCGCGTTCAAACAAACAAACAGATTCTTCAGCTTTATAATATTAGTATAGATAAAATTTATCCTCTCATTGACAATACGAAACGATTTTCAGACATAAACAATCCACACCTGCCGCTGATAGTTCCCACTACCTCCCTCTAATTATTCAGGAGGAAACTCGAGATTCCCCACTCTTTGTACTTACCGGAAGTCGTTCCCTAGACTCCCCCCACTAGACGGAGCGACGACCTTGCCAACCCAACCGGATGTACTGTACAGACTAGACAAATAATCGACAATTTTTAATATAATTTAAATTTTGCCTTAAATTTGATATTTAGATCTAGCTGTTATTGCAGGAAAAATGAAGTTAGACAATGAAATAAAATTTGAGAATCAACTAACAATATGATGCACACTTATATAATACATCAGATCTAACCTGAAAAAAAGCAATTCTAGAACATGCGAAAAGTTGTCTTCTTTAAAAGATTAAGACATAAAATGGAATATATAACAGTAGTTTTGCAACGTTTACATACAACCATATGATCACGTCTTTATCCCTTACGGGGATGACAGAGCCAACAGTCTTGAAAAGACTGATAGACCACGTTCAGGTGTTCGGCTTAACGATAGAATTGAGATTCAACTAGTGACAGGTTGCTAGCACATCGCCTAAAAAAGAATCCCAAGTTTATAATCCTATCCCTTAGTCGTCTTTTACGACATCCATGGGAACGAGATGGAGTGGGGTCCTATTCTTTATTTTTATTGGTGCCGGGAACCACACGGCACGTTTACAATTTTCCAATTTAACCACGGTGTGTAAAAGCACCTTTACGAGAGCGCAACAATGCTAGCTATACCGCCGCGCCCGGCGCCGCTTGCGATCGATACGTCTCGCCGCTGCCGGGTTAAGCCCTGAATTACGACCCTGTCTACCTCGCTGTACGGCTTCCGGGTAGCTGTTGAGATGGTCGGTTAAATTAAAGTTTTACTTCTAAATTATAAAGTTTTAGTGGCTAACTCGTAATTAATTCAAAACGATGCTCAGTATTAAAGGGTGGTTTGTTAAAAAGTATTTATACTTAATAACATGTAAAATATCAAACAGATGAACGTGCGGCTTTTCAGTCTTTTCAAGACTAGCAGCTCTGTCTACTCCGTACATTCGTATTCTTTGTCTTTATAGCTAATTACAAACTAAAAAACTAAGGATGTAACACCAGATTGCTGGATGAGTAAAACTTACAATCTAATATTTTAAAGCCGCAAAGTTTCTAACTTTGATAACAAAGGCTTATCTTGACACGATCATGAAAATTCTTTCAAGGTTAAAATCTACGGGTGATACAGGCTATGTACGTACCACAGGCGATGCCGTGGCCCACAACTAGTATAAAACAAATTAAACTACAGCAATGAATATCATTCATCTTTACAAATGATACATACATACATACATATGGTCACGTCTATATCCCTTGCGGGGAAGACAGAGCCAACAGTCTTGAAAAGACTGAATGGCCACGTTCAGCTATTCGGCTTAACGATAGAATTGAGATTCAACTAGTGACAGGTTGCTAGCACATCGCCTAAAAAAGAATCCCAAGTTTGTAAGCCTATCCCTTAGTCGCCTTTTACGACATCCATGGGAAAGAGATGGAGTGGTCCTATTCTTTTTTGTATTGGTGCCGGAAGCCACACGGTACCATTACAAATGATAACTTGATTTAACCAGATACAATTGCATTTACAAGATTGCATAAGACTTTAATAGCAGGGAAATAAAAGCCATCCTTAGCCACCCTTTTAACTTTCATTTTAACTGACTAATTGAGCCATGATTCAGCCGGGAGGCGCGGCAGTGCATTGTTTGCGATGCACCGCGGATGACGCATTATCATGCACACACTGTCTTATGCCACGCCTATCTTAATGATGGTATGTACATGTTTATATAGTTATTTTAATATACGATCGATGTTCAAGATAAAAAAAAAGTCCAGGCACTGACCCGGGCATCAAGACAAAAAGGCATCGAAAAGAACTGGATTATTTTTTAATCCGATGTCTGCCTGATAATTATACGGGACAAATTGCACTGATTGAGTTAGCCTCGAAGTAAGTTCGAAACTTGTGTTACGAGATACCTACTAACTCAACGATACTATATTTTATAATAAATACTTATATAGATAAACATCCAAGACCCAGGCCAATCGGAGAAAGTTCGTTTCTCATCATGCCCTGACCAGGATTCGAACCCGGGACCTCTGGTGACACAGACAAGCGCGCTACCGCTGCAATATAAATGCGTAAATTACATTTGAATTTAGTTCCCTACGCAAACTGTTCAGAGAATTTTAGTTTTCTGTCATTGTAGTTAATAAATGTGAGAGAGACCCGTCACATACTTGTAACCTTTATTATAATGTCGTCCTTAGATCATTATCATGAAACGAGCTCGTATTGTCTGGCTGCACAGTGCCGCATGCGCAGACATAGATGTACATAGATCTCGCGAGTGTTCATATTGAATTCGTTTGGTAGATCAGACCGGAATCTTTCTGAAAATCACGCGCCAGAGTCGTGCCGCAACGGACCACTTTTCTAAACTGTTATATTCGATATCTTTTATAAACATTATTAAAATAATTATAAAATTCAATTATTCTATTGAGCTATAACCGTTAACTCTACCTGCTAAGTATTTCGAAATAAAGGACTAAATCCTATATACACACCCTCATATCACGTCCTTACCCCTTACAGGGTAGGCAGATCCAGTAGTTATAAGACTCGAAGACCATGCTTAGCATGTAATGAAATTGAGATGCAAAAATAGTGACAGTTGATAGCCCATCTTACAAAAGCAATCCGAACAGAATGTTCGGATTGCTTTTGTAAGTTTTAAAATTCTTGAACCAGATACATACATACATACATACATATGATCACGTCTATATCCCTTGCGGGGTAGACAGAGCCAACAGTCTTGAAAAGACTGAATGGCCACGTTCAGCTATTTGGCTTAATGATAGAACCGAGATTCAAATAGTGACAGGTTGCTAGCCCATCGCCTAAAAGAGGAATCCTAAGTTTATAAGCCTATCCCTTAGTCGCCTTTTACGACATCCATGGGAAAGAGATGGAGTGGTCCTATTCTTTTTTGTAATAGTGCCGGGAACCACACGGCACTTGAACCAGATACAATTTGCTTTTATACTAACACAGGTTGTCTAGTCTACAAAACAATGCTAATTGCGCGTTCAATATCGTGACGCCCCTCCATTGATCTGGTATGAACCAGGCCCACGCGGCTGCACTAGGAAGTGTCAGTTTTTCGTCGTCACACCTCGATAACCTCCGTTCTTGCTGCAGTCACGTTAAAAAAAAACAAGTTCAAGAACAACATATAAATAGATTGCTAATTAAAAAGACTTTAAATTAATTAAGGGACTTTGTTAAGATTAACGTAAGACTGAGACGGCCCGCGCTGACGAGGATTATTTAATTTAAAAATGAGCAGGATATTTTTTAACAATGTTTATATTTTTTATAATAATAAGTAAATTGGTAATTTTCATACTAATAAGTAATGGGTAGCCATTAAAAATTCCTTCATTCTTTTTTAATACTTTCAAGTTTATAAGCCTATCCCTTAGTCGCCGTTTACGACGTTCGTTAGAAGATATTGGGTTATTCTATTCTAAAGTGCCAGCAACCACACGGCTGTAGTGCCGTGTGGTTTCAGGCAACTTGGGATGTCTCTTATAGGCGATGGGCTAGCAACCTGTCACTATTTGAATACCAATTCCATCATAAAGCCATACAGCTGAAATTGGCCTTTCCGTCTTTTCAAGACTGTTGCCTCCGTCTACCCCGCTAGGGATATAGATGTAATTATATTGTCCATTATAATTGTAATAATATTGTCCATTATATGTATTGAAATTGATGATAAGGTTTGCCAAAGAATTTTACGGTCGGCCGCTTGTCCAAAACTCGCCTTAGGAAAAGGTACCAGTTTTTCACACATTGCAGCTATATTGTGATTCAAATGGAAGTCGTTAATGAGTGTGGATGTGTAAAATGTATTGTTCAAATAAGGTACGGTTTGACACATGTTTGTCAATCACCAGAGGTTTAGTTGGCCGAATTCAGATTGTAATGTATATGCGAGTTTTAGGACCGTCTCCATTGTATTTCTTGTGAAGTTGTCTTTACGAATGCCAAGTTTCATCATATTATAATAAATAAATAATAGTATCGTTGAGTTACTATCTCGTGACACAAGTCTCGAATTTACTTCGAGGCTAACTCATATATACATACATACATAAAATCACGCCTCTTTCCCGGAGACGTAGGCAGAGACTACATCTTTCCACTTGCCACGATCTCTGCATACTTCCTTCGCTTCATCCACATTCATAACTCTCTTCATGCAAGCTCATTCATACATAATTACATTATAACAACCTGCTAATAGATAAATGTAAATTCTTCAATACTAGGTTCACATATTAGATTTTAAATCTTTAGTATCTACCTATATTAAATAATATTAAGATACTAAGTACATATTATAGGCGTAAGTTAGTTTTACATAGTATGACTAATTTACATACAAAAGTTTACAATATCCGAAACGGTTAATATGAAGCTCTGTTATATATAGTTAAAGCCTGCAGTGTAGTTTGTTCCGCCGCTTCTTCTACACATGCGCTTCGGAAGCGGTAGTAGTTATAATTAGATTTAAGTGATGTGACGTCAATAAGTGATACCAACTTGTATCCAATTTTGAAAATAAATCTATTCAATTCTATTCTTGTTGTACTCATATTATGATTATAAAAATTTGAAGTGCCGTGTGGTTCCCGGCACCAATAAAAAAAAAGAATCGGTTTCCATGGATGTCGTAAAAGGGGACTAAGGGGTAGGCTTATAAACTTGGGATTCTTCTTTTAGGCGATGGGCTAGCAACCCGTCACTATTTGAATCTCAATTCTATCATTAAGCTAAAACTAAAGCTAAAGCTTTTCAAGACTGTTGGCTTTGTCTACCCCGTAAGGGATAAAGACGTGATTCTATGAATGTATGTAAAAATTTGAATTAGAAACAAATATATCCATTAAACTGCCACTGTCCGACACAAATGACGATTCCAATTAACACAAACATTAATTGCGTCTCTGTCCACAGCCGTCTGATCGCACACGCAATCCCGTTATAGATTATACCTGCGCGCAACAGCCAAATTATCGGTTTAATTACGAGTAGCTATGATTAATTACACATGCAGTTAAGGTATGTTTGTTGGAAAGTTATTCTGGATAATCTAATTTATGTATCTATTTTTATTTTTTCATTCGCTTGTCGTATGGTTCCTGGCACCATAAGAAAAAAGAATAGGACCACTCCATTTCTTTCCCATGGATGTCGTAAAAGGCGACTAAGGGATAGGCTTACAAACTTGGGATTCTTTTTTAGGCGATGGGCTAGCAACCTGTCACTATTTGAATCTCAATTCTATCATTAAGCCAAAAAGCTGAACGTGGCCATTCAGTCGGAGTATTGACAACAAAAAAAAAAACAAAGAAATGTCCAACATTTCAGTTTCCGAGATCTACAATAAAAATAAACGCACGCAGAGTTTAATTTTGTGCAATTCCTCTACAAGAATGCAATCATTAATGAAACACATTGAAGCGTGTGGACGACCCGGCCGATTTTAATTGTACCGCGAGGTTCACGCTTCGATTCCCGGTTCAATCGCATCAATTGTTTCACGTTACATTTGGGAAATGTCCACAGTTGAATGAACGATTCATCCGAGCGGTGGTTTAATATGAGGTTGATTTATTTTTACATCGAAAACTTTGATTGAAGACTAGCCGTGCCCGCGACTTCGTCCGCGTGGAATAGTTATTTTGGGCATCATTGATGCCCAAAATAACTATTCCACGTCCACGTCCACATTGCCCTCAAGGATGAATAATTTTCCCCGTATTTTTCACATTTTCCATTATTTCTTCGCACCTAATACTTGTAGCGTGCGCCGGGAACCACACGGCACACAATATATCATTATACCTACCAATATTTTTATCGACTGAAAATATGAGTTTCGTCGTTTAATTTATCATTTGATAGTCACAAAGGGTTATTCAGAAGGCAGCGTCAATAGAATCAGTTTATGTTAATTCGCAACCACAAAGGGACTCAGTCAGTACAAAGTTAGTAATTACAGAACGCCTAGACAAACGGACTAGGTTATCTGTAGGAATACGGTTAAATAAGGGTGTCGCGACATTAACCCAAATATTCTTTAACAAACACAAACGTAAATTTAATATCGGTTAAAGGTTAAAATAATATTCATTACCAACATAAGTTCAAAAGAAAAATTATATATAAGCCTAGCGACCCGCCCCGGCATCGTTCGGGTAGCGTTTATAGCTATTAACCTCCCTCGGAAAACCTTTTTTCCAACATTCCAAACAGGAACAAAAACCGTCCACAACTTTCCGTGACTAGCGCATACATACAGACAGAGAAAATTATACTTTATAATTAAACTAATAGTGATATATATGCATTTCGAAATCCTTTTTTTTTATTTTCATCCTATTATTTCCCTCCACTCGACTCCAACGCATACGTAAAAAGAACGAAACTAGTAATAAAATAAGCCGCGGGTAATAAATGGAAACATACATACATACAATCACTTCTATGACCCTTGCGGGGTAAACAGAGCCAACAGTCTTGAAAATCCTGACAGGCCGCGTTCAACTGCTCGGCTGAATGATAGAATTGAGATTCAGATATAGTGACAGATTGCTAGCCCGTCGCCTAAAAAAAAGAATCTTAAGTTTATAAGCATATACTTTAGTCGCCTTTTACGAAATCCATGGGAAAGACATGGAGTGGTCCTATCCTTTTTTCTACATACATACATACATATGGTCACGTCTATCTCCCTTGCGGGGTAGACAGAGCCAACAGTCTTGAAAAGACTTAATGGCCACGTTCAGCTATTATATATGTATAATATAATATACATATATAATAATAAAAATTATACCTTAGTGGCGCAGTGGGCACCTCTCAACTTACATACATACATAAAATCACGCCTCTTTCCCGATAAAAAACTATAACTTACACCCATTAAAAATAATCTCTTTCACAACTCACCGCTGCGAGAAATAAAATTATTGAACTTTAAATTTCAGTTTGCAACTCCGAAACATTTCTCCAGCGTGTATTCAGATAAGGTCAGAGGTCAAGCCGCAGTGTGACAAAACTACCTGAACGCGAAATGTAAATAAACACGCCCCTCCACTACGTATTCCATTAGACTTTCGGTGCTGGTAATAGAGAGACTTTCGGAAAAGAGAGAATTTCAGAAGACTTTCTGTGCATTTTCCTTGATTACCAATCAAGGAAAATGGACCCAGTGGATGAGTATATTCACTCATTGCATTCAAATTCGAAATTTTTATTCATTATTATAGGATACTTCATATCGCTTAAATCGCAAATCTTTCGGTTTCACAACATTGGTTGACGTCAAATAAATTAAAACAAAGTTAACTGCCGGTTCCAAGGCGTCAGTGCAGAAGAAGTGGTAACAAACTGCACTGCAGCATTTTCTTCATTTCATTGCATATCATTGCAGTGGGTTCTGTTCTGAGGATATAAAAAAAACTATTTAAAGTTTCAATTTACCAATTTAACGCGAAATCTAACCTATGCAATGAATATTTAAAAAAAAATTGCACAGCTCAGCCTTAGGCCATTCAGTCTGCCGGCTCTGTCTACCCCGTATGGGATAAAGACGTGATATATAAGTGTAATCATTTCGTCTGCGACATCCTCGCATCAAGACGAACCGATCCGATTACGAGCGGCCGCCTTGACCCGTTTCGATGCAGTTTTAGTTTAAACAATGCGGTTATTTTTGTAATCTAACCGATTGCGGCTACGTCGCCGGATAATGGTTACAATGACATTACTATACTACCGACGAAGGCTTTACCGTTCACAATAAAACAAGTACATCATTTTGTAGGCAATGGGCTTTTGTTTAACCAGAGAGTGCAATGCATGCAAAGCTGAAAATAAATAAATATAAATATGCCGTGTGGTTCCCGGCACCAATACAAAAAAGAATAGGACCACTTCATCTCTTTCCCATGGATGTCGTAAAAGGCGACTAAGGGATAGGCTTACAAACTTGGGATTCTTTTTTAGGCGGTGGGTTAGCGACCTGTCACTATTTGAATCTCAATTCCATCAAGAAGCCATCCAGTTGATTCAAGCTAATGGGTCTTTTCGATAGTATTGGACTCTTTCTACCCCGTGAAAGATAACGAAGTTGTACGAATGTTGTTTTACAACAGAATTCAATCAACTTCTGTGTGTATGCTGCAGTGTAGTTTGTTCCGCCGCTTCTTCTACACACGCGCTTCGGAAGCGGTAGTAGTTATAAATAGATTTAAGTGATGTGACGTCAATAAGTGATACCTTGTATTCAATTTTGAAAATTTAATCTATTCTATTCTTTATCAACCGTTTGTTCACTAGAATCCTGGCTAATTGCGACAAAAAACTCGTCAATGACCCTGACGACGAGCGGAAAAACATGTCTGACTTGCCTTTACGACCAACCGCCCCGTTAGCACTTTCTTGAGTGTTTAACCCGTCTTTACCTGTTTCGATTTGGTAATGTCACACCCACGATTCAAGAACGGTTGGCAGAAGTGTTAATTAAATGTTGCGGTCAGACGATTAAACTGTCCGAATAAAAAGCGTGTCGCAAACCTTCTAACCCTACCGTGTAATATACCTATGATTTATATGAGCTGTGCCCGCAACTTAGTCCGCGTGGAATAGTTATTTTGGGCCTCATTGAAGCCCTCAAGGATAAATAATTTGCCCCGTTTTTTTTCACATATTCCATTATTTCTTTGTTCCTTACAGTTGCAGCGTGATGTTATATAGCCTAAAGCCTTCCTCGATAAATGATCTATTCAACGCAAAAATTATTTTTCAATTCAAACTAGTAGTTCCTGAGATTAGCGCGTTCAAACAACCAAACTCTTCAGCTTTATAAAATACTAGCGACCCGCCCCGGCTTCGCACGGGTGCAAAATTATAAATGTTATAATACATAAAAACCTTCCTCTTGAATCGCTCTACCTGTTACAAAAAACCGCATCAAAATTCGTTGCGTAATTTTAAAGATTTAAGCAAACAGACTAAAATAGCTACTTTGTTTTATACTATGTAGTGAAGTATAGATAAATAGATCTTATTAATGCTCTTACGGTGACGGAAACCATCGTGAGGAATCCTACACATCCAGACAACTGGATGACTGCGAAGGTTACGGAGGTCAGCCGGAAGTCAATTAGTGTAAGAAACAGCCTGTTTTACCCATACCGTACGTTATATAATTCAAAAAAGAATAGGACCACTCGCATCTCTTTCCCATGGATTTTGTAAAAGGCGACTAAGGAATAGGCTTACAAACTTGGGATTCTTTTTTAGGCGATGGGCTAGCAACCTGTCAATATTTGAATCTCAATTCTAACATTAAGCCAAAAAGCTCAACGTGGCCATTCAGTCTTTTCAAGTTGTTGGCTCTGTCTACCCCGCAAGGGATATAGACGTGACCATATGTATGTATGTATGTATCTCTCACAATGACGAGCACTGTGTTGCATCCGTTGCATAACCTGCCATATAATTACAGGTGACATCAGAATCATTACGGATAACTGTGTTTAATGTAATCGTCGTGTTTAACACACACTTGCCCACGCGCATCCTCACGATGGCGGCTTTGCAGGTTATATTATATTTATGCAATACAGCTGAACGTGGCCTTTCATTATTTTAAGACTGTCGGCTCTGTCTACGTCGCAAGGAATATAGACGTGATTTTGTGTGTGTGTGCGTGTGTGTGTTATATTTCTACTTCACGCCTATATTGTCCATCAGTTCATGCAGTATACAATGATTTTATGCAAGTATAATTTCCTTGATAGTGACGTAACCATGTTCCAATGTTGGATATGTTTTGGAAGATTTTTTCCATTTAGGGAAACCAAGCTCATGGCTAAAATATTATCAATAATTTGTTATCTTCAAACACGATTGCAGTAAAAATTATACACGGACATTTCATACATTTCGCCACAGTTTGCAAAATGCATCACAAATGCACTGGCCAAGGTGAGCGGCTGCGCGGGCGCACGTCAGCAGTCATCGAACCTGCGCCCATTTATATCGGAGTCTCGTCGCGTTCGCCACTGCACTGTCATGGCCGCAAAATTTCTTTGTCTATTGCTTTACATTTTTCTCTACACACACAGACATATAGGATTTCTTAATCCCTGACGGGGTAGACAGATTCAAAAATGCAGTTATCACGCACTATTACCATTTCTCTGTGAATATATTTATATTTGTAAAGTTGACGTTGTTGAAGAAAATGCTGCAGTTCAGTTTGTTACCGCTTCTTCTGCTCTGACGCCTTGGAAGCGGCAGTAAACTTAGTTTTAAGTAATTTATTTGTAATGAGTTAAGTAATGATTTGACAATTATTAAGCGATATGAAGTATCTTATAATAATTAATTAAAATTTT
Organism: Amyelois transitella; assembly: GCF_032362555.1. Classification (NCBI taxonomy): domain Eukaryota; kingdom Metazoa; phylum Arthropoda; class Insecta; order Lepidoptera; family Pyralidae; genus Amyelois; species Amyelois transitella. The sequence goes on along the minus strand of NC_083514.1, from coordinate 236,885 downwards.
GAATTCGAATTTTGAATTTGAATTTGAATTCGAAAATCAAATAACAGTGGCTACCCAACCCACCTATACTACAGCCGAGTTGCTAGACATATTATATAGTACTAGTACTATATAGTACTCAAACCTGTTACCGAGACTGAACTGCGCAGAAACCTATTCCGCACAGATAGGCGAGTAAATACGCAATAGACACTGATATGTAGCTACGTCACAGATTATGTTTACGTGGATACATTTATCTTTTTGTGGACCATAGATCGAGACAGCTGGTGGACTTACATGTACAGGGCAAATTGTAAATTGCTATTCGTGAAGGAATTTGCACAGAATGTTTTGACTAAAATTGGAAAAAAATTACTACTCTCTCAACCAAATTGGTTGGTCCATATATATATATATATATGTTTTAACGATGAAACAAGATGGATCTCCGTAAAAATTGATGGTAAAAGCGAGGAAATTGGAGGAAAAATTTACTTCCTTTCCATAGTAAGACCAATCAATTTGTATGGGAGAGTAAAATAGTTTTTTCATGATTTAGTTGGAACCGAAATCCAGTCAATTTCATCAAACAGAGACGTTATGACAATTTCCTTGACGATTAAAAATTCATCCTAGCAAACATAACTCGTCCATATAACTTACGGGGTAGACAGGAAAGAAAAATATTAAAGTTGTACTTAATATGTTATAGAAAATATTTTACAACATATTACAACGTTTCAGCACAAATTGAGATTGACTTGACAATTAAGGGTTTTATATATCTGTGACTTCGCCACGAGGCAAGCCGTATCTTTACAGAACCAACAGTCTCTAAGAAACTGAATGACCACGCCTAGCTGAATGGCCCAATGATCTGGTAGACTTTATTAATTATTATTTCAAGATATTAGCAAAGATCTTTAAAAAAAATAATAATTATACAAAATGGGTGTAGTAGTATCATAGATATGATCACTTACCGTCCAAAAACGAGCCTGTTATCACGACGTCAAAACAACAATCGTAATGGCGGAATTAACATAGATTGTGATATGTTATCACCGAACCTAATTCATGCTGTTGACATTACAGTCTTTGTACCGAGGGGCAGTCACCCCCAATCATGTTATTGTCAGTAAGGGCAGTGTCAGAGTTTTTGGATATAACATAAAACGGTTGAAGGGCGTGAAGATTATTCCTTTTAAAATGCGCTAGTCCCGGTTGCATCTTGACCTCTCCCGGGGTGAGCCACGGTACTCAAATGGGCATTTCAGGTTTTACAAAGCGACTCCCGTCTGACCTCGCGATCTTTGCAGGGAACGCATCCAACTCCAAATCCAACTGTCCAATTAAATGTTAGTTCCCAATTAGTTATAACCCATTTTTCTTTCACATAAATATTTAAATGACTTCTTGACTTATAATTTAAGAAAGCAATCACGAAAATATTACAAAGAGCGTGGGCATAGTAAGATTTATAAACACAAGGAAATGAAGTCACGTGTAAGAGACTTAGATAGCTTTTTTGTTTACTTATAATATTTGTGCCGTGTGGTTCCCGGCACCAGTGCAAAAAAGAATAGGACCAGTCCATCTCTTTCCTATGGATGTCGTAAAAGGCGACTAAGGGATAGGCTTACAAACTTAGTATTCTTTTATTAGGCGATGGGCTATCAACCTGTTACTATTTGAATCTTAATTCTATCATAAAGCCAAATAGCTGAGCGTGGCCTATCAGTCTTTTCAAGACTATTGGCTCTGTCTACCCCACAAGGGATATAGACGTGACCATATGTATGCATGTATAATATTTGGGGCTCGGCCTTCGGCCTTCACCCTGACCGTAACGCAGGGCTTCGGGCGCGGTCGACACACGTGTCTCATGTTTCCTTCAATGGTATAAACAGATTATACAGAAGAACTTAACCCCAAAATATACAAGTACGCCACGAACTTGGACGTCGCGAACGCATTTATTTTTTACAAAATTGTGAATAACTCATTAACGAATGAATCGATTTTGTTGCACCACGAATTAAAAAAATTTGTTTACAGATCCTATCCATACCTTTCAAATTTCATATCAGCCATAAGTCCGGTTAATCTTGTTAAAAATGTACATTTTCCGGAATCAGCAAATTGGATGCCGACGCGCAAGGCCGGCGTTACGAGCTCAGTCAGTGCGCAGTTTTAATTAACCTTAAGTTAATGCCATAAGCTGGAGTTTACGCGTCAAACGATGGCAATGTTTTAATTGTAATAATAATTCATACATATGGTCACGTCTATATCCCTTGTGGGGTAGACAGAGCCAGCAGTCTTGAAAAGACAGATAGGCCATGCTCAGCTATTTGGCTTAATGATAGAATTGACATTAAAATAGAGACAGGTTGCTAGCCCATCGCCTAAAAAAAGAATCCCAAGTTTGTAAGCCTACCCCTTAGTCGCCTTTTACGACATCCATAGGAAAGAGATGGAGTGGTCCTATTCTTTTTTATGTACTAGTGCCGGGAACCACACGGCACCAATGTAATAATAAAATATCATATGTGGTAAACCTGCAAAAACAGGAATCTATTTTTTTGCCATTTGTTTTACAAACCAGATTTTGCCGAACTGGAGGATTGGCAGCAGATTAAATTACATACCTGAAACAAAAAATTATAAATCATTAATACAATTATTCACTACAGTAAATAATTTGATGAAAACCATTACAGCTGAACGTGGCCTTATCAGTCTTTTCAAGTCGTTTTGCCTCTGTCTGTAAGGGATTGGATACATATTGAAGAAAAATGTTATGAAAACCTGTCATTTAGTATGAATAAGTAAGGATGGGATTTCATGTATGAAGTTGAATATAAGAACCTGATTTTAATTCGAGAATCGTGTTTATGTTTATGTTTAATCGGGACTAACGATAGGAAGATGATGATGATCAAGTTAAAGACATACGTTGTAAATAAACCTAAAGAAATTCTAAAGAAATTACTACTTTTTCATCGGTCTTGTATTAAAAGGCAGTAGACGTGGCATAACCACACGCGAGAGGAAATTCCACTCGCTGTTAATTAAAATAACAACCTCTTTGTCCGCACCGGGTTAAATTAAACCAGGGTATTTTGGTCCCATTGCAAAACGTGTCTTTGTTCGATGCAGTGAGTGAGTCAGTTCAGATGCAGTCAGAATCTGCTAAAATGATAGTATGTATTCCATTTAACATTAAAATCCGATCTGACCAAAAATATAAGTTTTAGTACAAATCACACAGATTGATCTAATCCCAATGTTATTTCAAGATCTGCGTAAATCTATACTAATATTATAAAGCTGAAGAGTTTGTTTTGTTTGTTTGTTTGTTTAAACGCGCTAATCTCAGAAACTACTGAACCGATTTAAATAATTCTTTCACTGTTAGATAGTCTATTTATCGAGGAAGGCTATAGGCTACATTTTATCCCGGATTTCCTACGGGAAACATCAACAATAACGGTGAAAGTTGAATGAGTCGGCCATCTGCGAGCTTTCCACGCGAACGCTGCGCAAACCAACAAAGATATAGTAAAACAATGTACTAAAGATGTGAAGTACTCATTTTTTGCCACAAAAAAGTCCGCGAGAGCATATATCTATCTCTTAAGGTTTACTTACAATAACCACTTTTATGTTCATTTTTTAAGATTTTTTTTTCATTATAAACATAAGTTATTTTGAAACCAATTTTCTTTAATTCAGTATTAATCCTTATCCAAATAAATATGTTTATTACTTTCGGCTTTTCATGTAGACTAAAATTGCCATTTACAGTATATAAATCAGACGAATAGGTTTTGAGATATAGTCGTTATAAGCAATTTGCAGCGAAACATTTAATACGGCGAACCAGCGTTCTTTCTAATACGCGTGACCGCCTGACCCCCGCCCCCGCCCCCCGCCCCCTCACCCCGCATCTTTCGATTGCCCTTATTACTATTTTAAAGTAAAGTATCCACTACTGGCCTGTAAGATCCCACTACTGGGCAAAGGCCTCTCATCTCACTATACGGTCTCCGTTCCGTCGCGGGTAATGATGTGGGCCAAGTCGTCGCCAAGTCGCATAACAATTAGCAGCTATAATTGATAAAGCCGAGGAGGATGTTCGCAAAAATAAATATGATGCCCAAAATAACTATTCCACGCGGACGAAGTCGCGGGCACAGCTAGTCAACGATACAAATATACAAAATAAATGAACATCCATGGTTCAAAGCAATAAGAAAAATTTAGTTTTTCATCATAACCTTAATAAAGATAGTATATTTATGTACGTATGTATAGTATATTTATATAAGTATAAGCATGTATGTTAAGTTAAATATATATGTTAAACGATAACAACAACAACGAAACACGCCATACCGCTCCAATATTCATATCTCCTCTCACGGGTCTACTGGAAGAGATTCCTATTGAAATAAGTAGCATCTTTGTACTACAATTACTGTATTAATTATGGTCCTGTATATAATTTTGTGTACATAAATAAATAAGATAGGGGATAGAACATTCTGAATCCTAGATTTATCTGATAGCTTTACAGCTTCACATCACTCTTATAGATTCAAGTAAAATATGGCATTTATATTGTTTATGGAGACAAAGTAATTCTGTTTTCATGAATTATGAACCAGACAAGGCGTCAACAGACACATGACATGTGTATGCAGATCGCGATAAGTGGCGATTCTGTCGTATAAATGCACCCAGATGAAGGCAAACATACAAACAGACACAAAGTCATCAATGTCACCTTTAGCCCCCGCAGCAGAGCACGCGCGACGCCGCATTTATCGCGCGAAAAACTATCGCTGTCCCGTTTCACGACATAAAAAAAAAGCGAAACAACGATAGTTTTTGGTGTCGCGCGAATGAATAACAACATAAGTCTGAAGAGTTTGCACACCAACTTTGACCTCGGAAATCGATAAAAAGACCAGATAGACAAGAATTTTCCACCTTAGTCGAGGATCGAACTCGTACACACATACGCGTTCCTATTTGCAATAGTTTGCGTCAAAACTTGGGGTCAGCGGTAGGCAACAATAAATTAAAATACGCAACTAAGAGAGGATAATTTTTTTATTCAGTATTGGATTAGGCATTTTCCTTCCGTCTTACTAGATGGTAAGTGACGATGAAGATGAAGGAAGATATTACATGCCTATCCAAGAGATACCCATTTATAATATTTTTAAATCCAATAATTCCCACGGGGTCGGAACTTATATATGATATTTTGTTTTACGCGGGTGTATTGTACTCATAGCTGGAACTAATTAGTAATATATCTATATATATTACAACTATATATGTACATACATTATATTTTATTATTTATTCATAATCCAAAAAATTTTAGTGTATAAGATCAGCTTATACATGGTGTAGGCCGGCCGGTATATACATATATATGTATAAATATTAGTAACAGTAATTTTCTCGAACAACGTTCCACATAACATTTTGAGGAGTATTGGCAAACTGTTACGTACACGACAGTGGTTCAATAAGTTTGTTGATCCAGCTGTGTGTGTGTTTGTTCTGAGGCCGACAGCCGCCGAAACTAGCCGACAGCAGATGGTTTTAAAGAAAATGAGATGTTTTCTTCAAAACAAGAAAAACATTAATATGCTTCTCTTAAAATGTACGTTAAGTAATAGAATCATTCTATATGGCCTATCCGTGGCCTAAGTACCACGATAAAAAAGAAAATTTGCATTTTAGAAACTGAGGTTTGTAAAACCACTAAAATCATAACTTTCACTTAACATCCGATCGGATTTATTTAAAAACTCGTTCACCAAGATATGAGATATACATAAAATAAAATCACGCCTCTTTCCCGGAGGGGTAGGCAGAGACTACCTCTTTCTACTTGCCACGATCTCTGCATACTTCCTTCGCTTCATCCACATTCATAACTCTCTTCATGCAAGCTCGGCGGTTTCGGGTATTTTTGACCTGACCCTTTACCAGGACGTAGTATCTTGATCAAATATGAGATATAATAGCACGAATAAAGAAATTCTCCACAATTAAACGACCCACAAGAAATACGACACAATTTTTGTGTGTTCTTGTGAATGAAACCACAATTGTAAGTACATGTACCTTATGAACAGAAAGGTGAGTGTAGCGACCAGCGCCCGAACAACCAGTGTCAGGTCTCGCGCTCGGCCGAGCACACCTCACATTGCAAAACACAAACCGCCTGACAGTGTCCGATAATGTTTCATCGGCGGCGACAGCCTGCTACTTGCAAATACATATGTGGCCGTTTCAAATCAAACAATGTGATTAGACAAAGAAAACCTGTAATTTATTGTAAATAAGAAGGGATTACATGAAGTTGAATATAAGAATCTGATTTTAATTCGAGAATCGTGTTTATGTTTATACGCGCACCTCGGGATCCTCCCCAGTGAGGTGAGGACGCAACCGGGACTAACGATAGGAAGATGATGATGATCAAATTAATGACTTACGTTGTAAACATCATTTTGTACAAGCCTATTTCTCGTTATGGTGAAGTGTCACTCAGTATTTCATTATAAGATGATTGCTTTAGTAACTTTTGAAAGTAAACATTATGGAACCGGTAAATTCTTCAGTGCACAATTTATGTGCCGTGTGGTTCCCGGCACTAGTAGAAAAAAGAATAGGACCACTCCATCTCTATCCCATGGATGTCGTAAAATACGATTAAGGGATAGGCTTATACTTGGGATTCCTCTTTTAGGCGATGAGCTAGAAACCTGTCACTATTTGAATCTCAATTTTATCATTAAGCCAAACAGCTGAACGTGGCTCTTCAGTCTTTAGATGACTGACTGTTGGCTCCGTCTATCCCGCATGGGATATAAACGTGATTATATGTTATCTTTTCGAAGATAGCTTACTTATCCCATCCAAAAATTATATGAAATCCGTATTTTTATACTACAATCTGATGTTTTTATTAACATTTAAATGTTTCGTAACAAAACTTTAACGTAATTAAATTGCTTTTAATCTATATACTAAACGAAAATAGATCAACGTGTCGAGTCATTGTCAAGGTCTGGAGCACATTTACTTAAATTGGTCATTGTGCTTAGAACGCGGTTCTGACATCCGAACCAATACGCAAATTACCTGAAGATTTATAGCCAATCAGGCAATTAATCATGCTTTGAGTACAAGTGTACGAATTGGGTGTATTCATTAAATTTCCATTGTGATGTCACACAATGAGTGTTAACAAACGATAACAAATTATGAAAAAATATAACACAAACTTGCAAGAAGAGAGCGATGAATGAAGATATAGGTATACATAAATTTATATTACCACGTTTATATCCCTTGCGGGGTAGAGAGAGAGCAATAGCCAACAATCTCAAAAAGACCGAATGGCCACGTTCAGCTTTATGTCTTTATTATGGAATCGAGATTCAAATAGTCACAGGTTGATACCCCATCGCCTACAAGTAGAAATTCCAAGTTTATTAGCCTTTCCCTTAGTCGCCTTTTACGATATCCATGAGAAAGAGATGGAGTAGTCCTATTCTTTAGTGTCGGGAACCACATAAACACACGGCATGAATGTAGATGAAGGGAAAAAAAAATATATACTAATGGCAAGTAGAAATAATGTTGTCTCTGATATGTTAATAACAACTGTAATAATGGAGGACTTAACTCCACCTGCAAGATTATCAGGACACATTAGGTAGGAACATAAAAAAACAGAGTGACTGACTGACAAAAGACGTACAGCCACTACTGGTACATGAAAGGTAAAATTTGGCAGCACTGATGAAAATGAACGAGATTTTAATTTTAGGCAAGCGGAGCTGCGTGAGATATCTAGCTGAATTTAACAAGAAGAAGCCTGGGGTATGCCTTTGACCGTGGATCCTGGATTGGGTGAATCAGGTTTTTACACGAAGCGACTTCTTTTACATTTGACCTCCGCAACATTTTCAGGTAAACCTGATCCATATTGGATCAATCATGGTTACACTTTCAGTTGCCTGAATGTGCAGGTTTCCTCCATCATCATAAGACTGTTTGTATTAAACTCTTATCAAAATGGTTGTGGACCAGAATAAACATAGTTTCATTATTTACGAGAACATAAAAGAAGTGAATCACCTCAAAACCAAACACTGACTGTCATCATTAAAGGCGGTTATCCAAATGCTGTCATCAGTCATCATCGGAGCATTTCCGGCAATGACTAAGTTGCTACTATCTTAATAACATAATTGCAATGATGATATCATAAATTCATAAGTGCGAGACGCCATCTTAGATTAATTCATATAAAGATAAAGTGATAATGAATTAAAAATACTTACTCAAAGACGGAGAAGACCTAGGCGGCCTAAACCAAGAGTACCCATGAGTAAAGATGATCTAACATAACTGATGAATGTGGATGATGTGCTGTGCCGTGTGGTTCCCGGCACCAATACAAAAAAGAATAGGACCAATCCATCTCTTTCCCATAGATGTCGTAAAAGGCGACTAAGGGATAGGCTTACAAACTTGGGATTCTTTTTTAGGCGTTGGGCTAGCAACCTGTCACTATTCGAATCTCAATTATATCATTAAGCCAAATAGCTGAACGTGGCCATTCAGTCTTTTTAAAACTGTTGGCTCTGTCTACCCTGCCAGGGATATGGACGTGACCATATGTATGTATGTATGTGGATGAAACATAAGATATAAGCAGATATCTTGGAGACCCCAACCTCTAACGGGAAAGAGTCATATGTATGTATGTATGTAGTTAAAATACCAATGTTTCTTGGCCCACCACCAACCAATAGAACTGAAAATAGTCTAGCCAATAAAACAAATGAAGCAAAAGAGACTCCGTAAAATATTGTGGTCTTTCAAGCCACATACTTGAAACGTCTTTTGTTAGTACTTGACTTTATGTTCCTGCATTTCGAAATAGGTTTAAATACAATGAGAATCGAATACATTCACTGAATGCTCCACTGACTGCAAGGCTGTAAACGTTGGGCCACGAAGCTACGCAATAACTTAAAAAGATCATTTTTTATATGCAATCAGCAACATAACAAAAATAAAAAAAAACTCATCTAAAGCACCACATAGAGGCAATGCTTAAAAACTTAAAAATACAAAAAAAGTTACGTTCTTTAATCAACTTAAACAGTTGAGATGAATAAACAAATATAAGTGACACATGTGACATAACAGCAGCACTGATTGAGACAGCACCAAAAAAGCTTCCTTGTTGTTCCGAAGACTGTGGGTTCAATGCCATGAGCGTTAACGCTACGCCATAAAGCCGTCAAGAAGAAATACGCAGACGATATTATCTGGTTAAATATAAAAAAAATTAAAAATAAAATCTTATTTTTGAACTACAGTTCACTAACCGATATGTTACAAGTTTTACCTACAAATGATACTAAATATGTAATTTGTGTTTATAAAAGACTATATTAGATTGTTTTTTAACATTTTAGAATTTGTTATCCATAAAAACCTTCAACGCTTTTTAATAATTTGAGACAGGCTTTTGTGGTTTCAGAACCTCTGTTTCCGTGGCCACACATTTAAGGAAGGCTGTAAGCTAGACCAGACTCAGTTGCCCTCTTGTTGTCTGCGCGCAAGTGAACTGTTGAATTTTATGGGTTTGCTTCACTCGCTACTGTTACATCGAGTGGATCTAGTGCAAACACTTTATCTAATGTAACATCGAAAGCTTTTACCGTAATTGCGTTTGATAGAAAAAATATTGTTTGATCATCATTATTTTAATCCACGTACGCGCGCAATGAAGGTATTGAAATTGTACCTACTGCATAAATTATGTCGCATTACGTAGATGCCACAAATTATGTTATATTATAATTAATAAATCGATGCTAATAATTGTGAAATTGTTGTCACGCTTTCAAGGTTGGTTGATTTCCAATCAGTAAATTTTTGCATAAAATTGTGTCAACTTTTCAGTTTTACATTGTCTTATATTTGAGTTTCTGGAGAATAATACTCGTAACACAACGTTTTAGTAATTGAAATGCTTTTTAATTATCAGGCAACATTCAAAGACTGTAAATAACTATACAAAAGTATACGTATATATCCTATACCTATTGGATACAAAGGTTAAACGCATTCGCTCTAGCTCGGTTAAATCACCCACAAAAGTTCCATAGACTGTTTGTATGTACCATCTAATTAGTACTAATACTATGAGTAAATAAATGTTATACAGAAATAGAAAAGGGTATGTTAAGATGGTTTGGTCATGTGGAATGAAAGCAGGTTGACTAAGCAGATCTACAGGGAGAGTGTGGAGGGAAAGGTTGGAGTGGAAAGACGAACGTATCTTGATCAAATTAAGGACGTCCTGGTATAGAGTCAGATCAAGAGTACCCGAAACCGAGCTTGCATGAAGAGAGTTATGAATGTGAATGACGCGAAGGAAGTATGCAGAGATCGTGGCAACTGGAAAGAGGTAGTCTCTGCCTACCCCTCCGGGAAAGAGGCGTGATTTTTATGTAAGTATGGATGTAATAAATGTTAACTCTATATTTACATTAGCGTGGGACTAAATATGCTCAAGCGTCTTTATGTACACCTGCCCTCTTTAGAAGGGCACGCGCGAAGTCGTCTTAATCGCGCGAGAAACTATCGCTGTTTCGTTTTTTATTATGACGGGAAACGGGACAGCGATTGTTTCTTCGCGCGATAAAAACGGCGTCGCGCGTGCAATACTACAGGGGCTGGACTGAATATTATGTTATAAATTTAAAGTCAGTATTTTCAAAACTGGCTCAACTCAAGTTGTTAACTCTGTCTACCCCGCAAGAAATATAGACTTGACTATATATATGTATATTAACTAGATAGTCCCTGAACATTTTGCTCATGCATTTTGTTGATCCCGTCAAAGGACAATATTTTGAGGTCAGCTCAATCTCAATTGACATGCGGTGTAGGGATGCATTCAGGGAGGATTTCCCGAAAATCCCACGGGTAAAGGAAGACACGGAATTACTTACATACATATAATCACATATAATCACGTCCATATCCCTTCCAGGGTAGACAGAGCCAACAGTCTTAAAAAGACTGATAGGCTACGTTTAGCTGTTTGACTTAATGATAGAATTGAGATTCAAATAGTGCCAGGTTGCTAGTCTGTCGCCTAAAAGAAGAATTCCAAGTTTATAAGCCTATGCCTTAGTCGCCTTTTACGACATCCATGGGAAAAAGGTGGAGTGGTCCTATTCTTTCTTTTCTAATGGTGCCGAAAACCACACGGCACAGAATTTATGGAAATTTTTCTGATGTAATCTGAAGTAATGTGCCGGGGTTGTGGCAAATGGTAGGAAGTAGTCTCTGCCTACCACAATAATGTTATTGTGTGTGTATCTCAGACATTTCTCGTAATCTATCCACGTTAATCCATCACGATAACAGATTGTTTTGTTCTAGAAGATACGCGTACTGCGTATTTTTGGGACTGTAAAGTATTACGATTTATATTGAACTTGATTGTCTTAACTATTGCATCATATATGTATGTTTAGTGCAATGTAGTAAATATATTTATTTATTTATTTAAACTTCATAGCACAAAATACAAATGAATTGGCGGACTTAATGCTAGAAGCATTATCTACCAGTCAACCATTGGATCTGACAGAGACCTTTAAGTGGGGTCAAACTAAATAAATTTATTTGAATATACGAGTAATATGGTATATACTCGTATCTATATTTGGGAAAGAGATGGAGTAGTCCTATTCTTTTTTGTACTGGTGCCGGGAACCACACGGCACTTTATAGTTTAGTTTACTAACTAAAAAGCCAACAAAATTTACAATGTAGGTGGGTTTACCTCGTACTCGTGAATGAAGCCTAATAAAGTACCCATAGCGTAATATTCAGCTGCGGTCAAGGTTGATCTTGTTTGAGTCAGCGATGATTACATCACTGATAACATTGTGCCTTTGACCGACTTTTGCAGAAGATTGTTATGGCTGTGTTATGTGCTGTGTGATTCCTGGCACCAATAAAAAAAAGAAAAGGACACCACTCCATCTCGTTCCCATGGATGTTGTAAAAGGCGATAAAGGGATAGGCTTATAAACTTGGGATTCTTCTTTTAGTCGACGTGCTAGCAACCTGTCACTATTTGAATCACAATTCTACTCGTATTATTAAGCCAAATAGCTGAGCGTGGCCTATCAGTCTTTTCAAGACTGTTGGCTCTGTCTACCCCACAAGGTATATAGACGTGACCATATGTATGTATGCATGTATGTATTTATAGATATACTTGTTTACACTTTGATCATATCCACCTGATAATTGACGAACCTATCGCTCTAAAATCCTACTACTATTATAAAGGCGAAAGTTTGTATGGATGTATGGATGTTTGTTACTCTTTCACGCAAAAACTACTGAACCGATTACCATGAAATTTGGTATGTAGGTAGCTGAAGACCCAGAATAACACATAGGCTACTTTTTATCCCAGAGTTCCCGCGGGATTGATAGGGTTTCCATGCGGACGAAGTCGCGGGCGGCCTCTAGTCAAACATAAAGTTAGCATTTTAACGTGACATCAACAGCCTTGGTAATTTTTTTTTAATACAAATTAGTAGAAAGTATGTTTGTAAGTGATTTCTAATTACAATGAAACCATATTGGTTTTCTGATAATGTGGCACATTTACTAATTCATTTACGCATTTAAAATCAATCGAAGCAAACAATATTATAATTAACGATAATGCATTTTGACCTACGCCATTTTTACTGTCAAGCTATCGCGCACTACTGATAATTTCAAGAGCAAACAAGTGATTAACACATCACTACTTACCTTCAGATGCATATTGAGAATGTTTGTCATCTTGATCAAATTAAAGACGTCCTGGCAAAGGGTCAAGTCAAGAGTACCCGAAACCGCCGAGAAGAAGAGATTTATGAATGTGAATGAAATGAAAGAAATATGCAGGGATCGTGGCAAGTGGAAAGATGTAGTCTCTTAACCTTCCGGGAAAAAGGCGTGATTTTATGTATGTAAGTTTGTTTGTTGGTTGCCACGGTCTTAAACTATATTAATTTTCTAGTTAATAATATTAACAAGTAGAATTTTGCTATATGAATATATGTATATCAGTCCCAAATGTGTGATTCCCAGCACCAATTAAAAAAAGAATAGGACCACTCCATCTCGTTCGCATGGATGTCGTAAAAGGCGACTAAGGGATAGGCTTATAAACCTGGGATTCTTCCTTTAGGCGATTTAGTTCTTTTTTGTATTCATGATTTCTTTTCTTTCATGGTTTAAATTATTACTTGTCTAGGACAGTGAAATTATACTTGAGTAACTTTTGATATAACGTAAAATATAAAAAACAGGAAAGCAAGAGTGATGTTGAAAAACCTAAGCATTTCAGGTTTGTGTCTCAAAATGTATCATATCACAATATATGTAAATGAACTTAGAAATGGAGACTTCATTTCGAGTAGGTTCCTAATGAGATGGTATTAGTTTAGATAATAATTCTCGCGAGAAACCAAACATTAGCATCTACTAATAATTCTGTTTACATAACATAAATCAGTTGTAAGTCTAATGCATGTGTTTGTCTCCCACAAATTGAAGATTACAGAAATGAAATTACATGGTGTGTCTTGTGGTTTTTGACAGCAAATGAATGTATCAAACCTAAAAAAACATATTAAATCTTTTGTTGAATAAATTGATTTCTAAAAAAATTAAATTTAAAAAAGATTGAAATAATATTGTTAAGATAAAATTAAAAAATAAAACAGAAGACTTAAATAATTTTTACAATAATAAAAAAAGATTAAAAATTCACGAGTACACAAGTGACAGTTGTTTGATGAAGTTCATATTTAAGATCGATACTGTCATCCATATGGAATATCATGCCATTATATGATCATCTAACAACGTTAATAACTATTTCACGCGGACGAAGTCGCAGGCACAGCTAGTTTTTTTTATAAAATGATTTGCACTTCAAGTCGATTGATAGTTGGCACATAGGTAAGGCCTCTTTAGCCTTGTAGGCAGGTCACCGCTCCGCCTTCCTAACCGGTAGTTACACCAGTCCACAATTCCATCCTTAATAATATACAAAGCGAAAATATTAGTTTATTTGTTTGCAACGCATAAACATTGGCACTATTTTTAAAATTTGCACTTTCAGGAGTGATTAGGCTACTATTTTACTAGGAATAATTAAATTCCATCATCCAAGAATCAAATCAAATCAAATCTGTTGACAAAAAGACTGTTGACTCTGTCTACTGAGCGGGGCATAAGGATGAAATAATATGTTTGTATTCTGGAATTCCACGAGAGTGAAACGCCGGGTCAAACTAATCAATACATGTTTAAAAAAATCTAACATCACTTGGTGAGTGCTGACATACAGGCTAAGTTTAAATAATTTCGATAGTTAAACGATTATGTCGTATACCTTTCTGTAATGCATTATTTTGCAGTTGCACGCAGCGCATCATAAAGATTAGGTAATCACTTTCAGATAGCAACATGTTTGACACTAAAGTTGAAAACAAGGAAAGTAAACACCACAATCTACTAGTCCATCCATTTCTATACTTCAATAAATTTATCTTGAAATGTTTTTATCAAAATATAAATCCACGCAAACATATGTACATATGATCACGTCTTCATCAATTACTGATTAGACAGAGTCTCGGACAGTCTCGTAAATACTGAAAAGCCAAGTTCAGCTGTATGGCTTAGTGATGAAATTGAGATTCAAATAGTGACAGGTTGCTAGCCGATCGCCTACAAGAGGAATCCCAAGTTTATAAGCCTTTCCCTTCATTATTAAATATGCAAAAACATACCAATATCTTTCGTGGCAATGTGCCTCTGTTCCCCTTGATGTGAATTGGTCCCGAAAACCTGCCCCATCTTATTGGTTACCACTACACAACACTGAGATCACAAACAAAAACAAACGATTGACAATCAGCTGATACGAGTAGCAGTGTTCCTGCGCAGGTCACATTACGTGCGCACGCGACGACGTTTGGCGCGGTACTGAGTAAGTATTGGAATGATATGATGTGATGTGATACTATGATACAGAGGTGGCCGATAAGGGCCGTTTGACCCATATCTAGTCTAGTCTCGAGTCAATGTAATTTGTCGGAAAAATGGAGAAATATCCGGGAAAATTGGCAATTGGATTGTAGCTCGATTGTCACGGGGTACAGGTAACATAATAATCGCTTTATTCCGTGCAAAATGTGATAAACATCTTTATGTATTGCTCGTTTGAAAATCTTCCTACTGGCTTAAGTCCCGGTTGCATCCTGACCACTCTGGAGAGGAGCCCGGCGTATATCTTTGACCATGGATCCTGGATTGGGTGAGTCATGCTTTTACATTGGGCGAGTTTCGTTTTGGCTTCTGTTGGTTCGTCTTATGCCTGTGTCTTGTGACTAATAACTCTGTCTATCCCTTATTAGACATTGACGTGATATGTGTGTTTATTTAACGGCCCGTGTGGCGCAGCGGTAGTACGCTTGTCTGTGACACCGGAGGTCCCGGGTTCGAATCCCGGCCAGGGCATGATGAGAAATGAACTTTTTCTGATTGGCC
The DNA here is from genome assembly GCF_032362555.1 of Amyelois transitella. NCBI lineage: Eukaryota > Metazoa > Arthropoda > Insecta > Lepidoptera > Pyralidae > Amyelois > Amyelois transitella. Next base: position 221,201 of record NC_083514.1, on the reverse strand, counting down.
TGGGTTTTGGATGTTTATTTATATAAGTATTTATTATAAAATATAGTATCGTTGAGTTAGTATCTCGTAACACAAGTCTCGAACTTCGAGGCTAACTCGATCTGTGTAATTTGTCCCATATATATTTATTTATTTATTTAATTTTAGATCGCGATCGCGAGATAGCATCTATATTCAGTTATCAATATTCGCCACTCGAATCAAAATCGGGTCAGTAGGAGTTGCGCAATGTGAGATAAACGGTGACACGACATTTTTGTCAAATTTCATGCATTTGCAAAAGCGTTCATCACCAAATAAAGCCTTATTATAAATTGAAAGTATTAAGACCAACATTCTTTAAAAATTTATCCAACTAAAGGCTTAAAAAGTTAGGATTCTTGTTTAAATCAATGGGACATCTATCACTATCAGAATCTCAATCCATCCAGAACAGATTAGAATAGATTTATTTTCAAAATAGCATACAAGGTATCACTTATTGACGTCACATCACTTAAATCTAATTATAACTACTACCGCTTCCAAAGCGCATGTTAAGAAGCGGCGGAACAAAATACACTGTAGCATTTTCACCGGACGTCAATTTACAAATATAGATCTCTTTAATCTAAATCGTGGACGAATGCGCATTGTCTACATCAAAAAACATGAATAAATGCAGTGATAACTTGACATGGTCTCTTGTAACTGTACGGTCTAAGTATGAGGAATAAAGTGGTACCGTGTGGTTCCCGGCACCAATACAAAAAAGACCACTTTATCTCTTTCTCATGGATTTCGTAAAAGGCGACTAAGGGATAGGCTTACAAACTTGAAATCCTTTTTTTGGGCGATGGGCTAGCAACCTGTCACTATTCGAATCTCAATCATTAAGCCAAATAGCTGAACGTGGCCTATCAGTCTTTTCAAGACTGTTGGCTCTGTCTACCCGTATAAGATATAAAAATATAATAAGTGTGCCAAATTGTACATACATATTGACAAATTCTATGAGTACCTTCGTTTCGTACGCAGTGCTCTAGATTCTCGACTTAAACAATGTGTTTCCCTCATTTCCCACCGTCTCTTGCCTATTATAATAGCGCACTAGCGAGATACCGCGACTCCACTCGCACGCCCCACTTTCATAGAATACCTCACTTATTCACATTGGTCGGCTAAGTGACAAATAAATCTTAAAATGCAACCGTAAACCTTGTTTATCATATTTATACACAAAATGAAATGGGTGATTTATTTTTCGGGATTTACGTACGAGGATTAATTCTTTAACCATCTTGAGTACCTATATTATAAAGCTGAAGAGATTGTTTGTTTGAACGATCTCAGGAACTACTTTATCGAATTGAAAAATTCTTGTTGTATTGAATAGACCATTTATTGAGGAAGGCTTTAGGCTATATAACATCATGCTGCAACCATAAGGAGAAATAATGGAAAATGTGAATAAAACGGGGAAAATTATTCATCCTTGAGGGCTTGAATGAAGGCCAAAATAACTATTCCACGCGGACGAAGTCGCGGGCACAGCTATTTATTTATAAACTCGATTTTCTTCTCTATCATTGACCAATGTCGGCTTCCTTCACCTTATTCTGATCAGTCAGTCACGTTTTGACGTCAGCGACCACCGATTTGCGGCTCGGTGCCGGTGATTCAGTTATCACAATGGTCACCCTGACCGTGTCAATGTAGTGTGTCCGGTTTGAATCGCAGTACCGATTGGACTTGATGACTTGTAACGTACCTATAGCGCTGTTGTTTTCTTGAAACTGTCAATTGTTAACAGTTAAATGGTCTTCGTCAGTTTTTACCGTTAATGTGACGTTATGTTATGGTGTAAAGTGTGATGAGACGAGTAAGTCATTAGGAAATATCAATTAAAGAAACAGGTTTTGGAACTAACATGCAGATATCACAAATTCCACGTAAAAGTTTAAAAAAAAACTCCAGAAATGTGCTGACGCAACCAGCACTAACGCTAGAAGATAATGTTTGATACAACAATGTACCGAAGATCTACTCACGAGTTACATACATACATACATCATGTAGTGTTAGTAGTTTCCGGCGTCAATATAAAAAAGAATAGGACCACTCCATCTCTTTCCCATGGATGTCGTCGATGAAAGGCGACTAAGGGATAGCCTTAAAACTGGCAATTCTTCTTTTCGGCGATAGGCTATCAACCTGCCACTATTTGAGTCTCAATTCTATCATTAAGCCAAGCAGCTGAACGTGGCCTACCAGTCTTTTCAAGACTGTTGGCTCTGTCTGCCCCGCAAGGGATATAGTCGGGATCATATGTATGTATTATTTATAAATAGTACAATGCAACGTGAAAGCTTAAAATCAGTTTAAGAAATCAAATGCAATAATACTAGTGTCCAACATGAAAGATGATTCCTATATTGTGCAACATGTGTTTTTTTTAATTTCCTTGCAAAATGCTTTTGTTTTTGCAGAAGGAACTTTTTGAAGAGAAAGGATGAATAAAGCTTTATCTGTGTCCAAATATAGAATGCCCGCTATTTTTGGGGCTTCAAGATAGCGATCTTAAAACATTTCCACTCTTCCCCGCACATGCAATGGATTTTGATTGTGCGTTTTTTTTTTACATTCATACACATAGTCACGTCGATACCCCTTGCCGGGTAAACAGAGCCAACAGGCTCGAAGAGACTGAAAGACCCCGTTCAGCATGTTCATGATGGAATTGAGATTATAATAGTGACACGTTGCTAGCCCATCTCCTACAAGAGGAATCCCAATTTTAAAGGTTTATGCTTAGTCGCCTTTTACGACATACTTGGTAAAAATATGGAGTTGTTCTATTATAAAGTGCCGGAAACCACACGGCACATCCAATATTTCTCTCAAATATTTTTGATAGTTCTAAAGAAGATTTATTTAATCCACGTATCTAGTATTTACCATCTCAAGTGTCTGCTGTCGACCTGACAATATCATTATAACACCACATACGAGATAAGGTGAATCAACTTGGGCACGTTGCAGCGCGCATGTCTTACCTGAAACAGAACAAACAGACGGTCAGCTTGTGTTAGCACAGATATTTATAGACTACATCTATACGTCTTACTGAACAAAACAAGCCTTGGTATTGAACTTGAAATATTTTAGTATAAACCATTATTTTAATCTACATACATATATGTTGGTTCAGTTTGAATCTTGATGTGGTAAAGTCAAATAAAACTCAGTGGATTGTTTAACAATATAATTAGAAAATAAAGATATTATAGGCTTATAAACTTGGGATTCTTATTTTAGGCGATGGGCTAGCAACCTGTCACTATTTGAATCTCAATTCTATTATAAAGTGAAACAGCTGATCATGGCCTATCATTCTCTTTAAGACTGCTAAACGGCTTATGAATGGCTATCAGTCTGTCGTAATGGACAAAGACGTATTATGTTTGTGACTTTACAGCTTTATAGCATAGAGAATCTATGAGAGGTTGCGAAAAAATTTATATTACTTTTTATCAAAAATCCATACTAATTTATTATAAACCAACCCTTATTATAAATCCAAATAAACAAACACACAGGACGCAATTCGCGCCCGATACATATCTCGTTAGCTTTCCCGCGCAAACAATAGCGCTACTAGCGCCACCTACAACGAGCGGGCGCCGGCGGAAATCAATTTTCCGGGATGGAGGCTTTCCGATCCACACAAAGGAAACGCCGGGAACGACATTCTTATCAAAAAGTACCTACCATCTATATCTATTAAATAAATTGTTATTGCTTCATTAGTTTATCACGTCGATTAGTATGCCTATGATAAACCACTAAAGTATGTAATTCGCGCATCCAATTGTGTGTTTTCGTCCTATTTCATAAAACTTTGGCCAAATTACATCAAATTGTAATTAATCATTTGAAATTCAAAGGATTCTAATCTCGGAATCCCGGCCAGGGCATGATAAAAACCTTACTTTTTCTTACTGGCCTGGGTCTTGATGTCTATGACTTGAATATTTTAAAAATAATATTGTAGAAATTTTGAATAAGTAACTTTTAAACACATCTCGAACTTACTTAAAGTGCCAGATTTCCAGGAAGAGATCGTGATGAGTCTTATGAGATAATACATAAAACCTTTTGCATTCACCTAAAACACTTCGCTTACAAACTCTTACTCACATAAAAATCTTTTGTGAATAGTTTACAATCGTATGAATCCGGGAACCGATAGTGGGCAATAAATAACCGGCCTGGCTATACCATTCCCGGTTACATTCGGGACACTATAATTTATTGCCAAAGGTTGAGGGTTGTAACGTGTGGAATTTTGTAAAATGGAAAACAGATGCCCGTGTAGCTGACAATTTAATTAAGTGCACCTTTCAAGTACAGGAATTCTAATTTGAATAAAATATATGTATGTCCCACAATACAAACAGAGCTATCTTCGTTTTATATAAGTAGACATTTCAATTAAAATTTAAGTGGAACGACACTATTAAGTAAGTAAAATTTGTGCATACCAAAAAATAAGCATTATCTTGTGCGATTAAGAACAGCATACTTACACACCAAAAAACATCAATTTTCTTTATCTAGAAAAGAAATTTTACGCCAAAAGTTACAAACTCCTACAAAAACCCAAAAGGCAATTTGTTTGCATTGCAAATCAGTATTTATAATATTCAGTCGGCGCCTATTTTAAAATATTTATTGAAATAGGTACATAGATTTTGAATAAAAAAATAAGTTGCCACTTAAAAATAGGAGTAAATAAAACAAAAGTAAGTAAGTATACGTTACATCCATCAGCCAAATGATACAATTTATGTGATCAATTCATACACCTACTTAACTGTGTATAAAACTTGATGAAGTGTCAGTCAGGTAGAACTATAAAAGTTTTTGCTATGCACATAGGGTAACCAGGTCGATATTCGGATTCACAAGGAAACTAATTACGGGGACTATCCTACCACCACCCATAGATCTACCAACCTTTAGGTCATACGAGCCGAATTATGGGGGGAGTGCGCTGCTCACGCGTTTCCTCTTTAACAGCGCACCCTTTCTTGACTCCCTACAAAATCTCTACATACATACATATGATCACGTCTTTATCCCTTACGGGGTAGACAGAGCCAACAGTCTTGAAAAGACTGATAGGCCACGTTCAGCTGTTTGGCTTAATGATGGAATTGAGATTCAAATAGTGTCGGGTTGCTAGCCCATCGCCTAAAAGAATCCCCTAAGTTTACAAGCCTATCCCTTAGTCGCCTAAAATCTCTACGGTGTCCTTTTAGTTCAGTATTACTCTCCCTATTTTAGGAGGGGCTGATGATTTACATTACGCGTTACGGGGAGTTTGAAATTGATGGGTTAAAAGTTTTTAGATAACATTTAATTTCGTTAAGTTACCACCCATCATTTAAAAACAAGTCCATAATTTTAGTATAGTCTGGCAGCCCTGGAGGTACCGCACTCTCCACGGGGGGTAGGTAGTACGTGATGAAGCCAGACGCTGAAAAAACTGTCTGGTGTAGACAATACGTAGCTAAGCTTCCTGCACGTAAATTACTTGTCTAGCTGGAATCTGTAAAAGTGCAGATAAAATGTTTTTACGATGTCTGTGCATATTCCGTAGTTTTTAATATTCAGGTAAGATAAGAGCACATGAGTTTTTAAAATGTTCCAGCATCATGCCTTTCTGAATTTTTAAATAAACTGATCTATTATCTAGTATACTCTTCTTCTCATTTCGATGTTTAAATAATATTTTTAGACAACCTTTTACGATATCGCTTTTAATGTTTTGTTAAATATAGAATGCCATTAAGAAATACATTTTAACGTTTAAACGAACTCTCTTTTTTGTTTTTATACATTTTTAGATTTTCCTAGAAAATTATAATTTAAGTGTGGTCTCAAGCAAAATATAAATTACCCTTATTCTTACAATTTTCCTTCCCCTGAATTGCTCAATTAATTATGAATCAAACATTAACAATGGACTAAAAGTACTTAACAAACAATGAGGCACCACTTGCTTTCTCCACGGCTCACAACATTATCAGATATGTGAGATAAGAATAACGATATTCAGAGTCAAGGTCGAACAGATTTCGTCACAGACGTAGGATTTCGTCCGAAATTAAAAACAATATGTAAAGTCTATCACTCAGTCTTCGCAACATATCTATGCCTAACACATTGCATTATTGTATACATTCTACTGGTGGATGTTCTGTCTATGTTTCCTTGTCATCCATTTATTTATTTGTCAAATGAAATCATAAAATATAATACCAATCACGGGTCTAAGAGTAACTTCTACCTTAAAAAAAAAACAATCCAGTGGCAGAAGTTTCTCGAGTTTTTAAACACTCAGACGTCACTCTGTTCAATAACTTTCTGGAGTGACCTTGTGGCAAAGGCGACATGTCTTCTCACGCCTCCATTTTGAATAATGGTCTAATTGTCCACTACACGTGTTCATTCTAGTTGTTGGGTGTTGAGTGATGAGACACAAAGCTTTGAAGTTTATTTCTGTTTATAATAATGTTTCGTATCCTAATCCTCCTGTGAGCCTCAGGTCCTTAAACCCAGATTTGGCATAAGGAAGACAGTAAAACACAAGGCCGTTTAAATATAACCTATTCTTTATGTTAGTTTTAAGAAACATTTTTTATAAATTTGTGTCATGAACTCTTTCTCTTTGTCAAGGCCGTGTTCGAGGGGAAACTTAATGGTAAATTTATTTCATACTTTCTCCGCCCTCTTTTATCATGATATCCTAAATTCTCAACTCCTGTATACCAATATGTCTCCGATTCGAAGTCCGAAAGTTGTCTGATAAAGTTCTCAGGAAGACTTCCGTTGGTTCATTATTTCATACTGCGATGATAATGATGATATTGCTCTTTCAACTTTGTGTGTTCTCCGCTGTCAATCTTTCTATTCCTTTTCATGGGAATGACGTAATTCATCAGTTGATCGGAGTAATCAATACATATTAATTTTTACTTGAGATGTCTCATCGAAACTCTACATTCTATCATCGATAACAAATAAAAAAATACGCATTATCAATTTGTCTTGGATTGTAACAATTAGTTATATTATTAAATGCAATGTTTTCTTAATAGACTTCAGCTCCATTATTGCGTAACAGTGAATAAGGGGCAGTTTTATTGCGACAAGCTTAGAGTTAATGCCTGTGTGTGGCTTCATTTAATATCTTGTTCGTTACTTGGTCCGCCAAGAAGAAGGTTCTAGATTTACGAGCCTCGCCGACCAAGCAATTAAAGACTAGTTATTGTTATTTTTAAATTGAATAACTGGTAAGCCCGTCGGTTTCGGGCACTCTTGACCTGGCCTTTTGCTAGAACGTGGAGAAGTATGCATAATTTGCAAAGGTTGAATTTATTCGAATTGCCAAAAGCGAAACCTTTTGGTTGCTAATATTGTGCCCTCACAATCATCATCCTTTCTTGGCATTGGATGCCGATTACGTCCACACCTTTCTGGAGAAGAAACAGAGGCACAACTCTGACCCAGACCCTGGCGTGTGTAAATTAGGTTTTCATACAAAGGGTCCTCTCATCTGAACAACGAAACCTTTTCAAGGGAAGCTTATCCAAATTGGATAATGGTTACAAATCCAGTTGTCAAAATGTGCGCCTTATTCTGTTACAGTTTATATGTATGTGCGTATTTTACGACCTCTGTATAAAATTCGGAACAATAGATTACTCTGAATTCTATGTTTACCAGATAATTATATTCCCTGGTTTTTTATTCAAATGGCCTCACGTCAGGTCTGCGTAACCTAGTCTTACAACTATAATATTTTACTTAGATATTATTATTTTTTTAACAAAATGAATGTGCAATCAAATCCCAAAGTTTGTTCACAAGCCAGACAGTCGCATTTCACTGGTTTACGAGATACGAGCCGTCAAAAACAAATAAACTATTGAAGTGGTCACTGCACTGCCATAAAAGGAATATTTGGCAACACAAACTAAAACGGGATCGTGAAGATTTTACAAAATTAAACTGAAACATTTGAAAGTAAGCATATTTAATTAAAAATTATGTTCACGACCATTGTACGAGTGATGTTTTGAAGACTTTATGAAAATATCTTTATTCATATTAATTCAGTATCAATTATTATTAGTATCTTGATCAAATTAAGGACGTCCTGGTAAAGGCTCAGGTCAAGAGTACCCAAAACCGCCGAGCTTGCATAAAGAGAGTTATGAATGTGGATGAATTTTTTTACAGGTTTATTAATTGGAAGTGGAAAGAGGTAGTCTCTGCCACCCCTCCGGGAAAGAGGCGTGATTTTATGTATGTATTAATTCAGTTGATAAATATCTTCTTTTTTAAGGTAATGCATAAAATTTGTGTCCTAAGAAATTGCAGAATTCTATAAAATTATGGAATCCTAGTCCCCGCATACGTAACAATGCGCATCGAAAATAGATCGCTGCTAACGAACGCAGAACCGCAAGGCCGAGGTATTTCAACCGCAACTGATTTAGATTTAAGCTAACCTAACATATTATTTCCAAAGAAATTTTCGGATATCATACAGTTCCACACTAATATTTATAAAAATAAAGTAAATAAAAATTTGAATCTCAATTGCATCATGAAGCCATACAGCTGAACGTGACTTTTAGTCTGTTCGAGACTGTTGGCTCTGTCTACCTCGCTAGGGATATAGACGTGACTTTACGTATGTATGAAAAAGTGTGTTTGTTTCCTTCATGCTATATCTACATCACTTATCGTCATGAATTTTCACACACACAAAATCTAGAAGTACTGAAAATGTCTATATCCATAGGAAACTACTATACTGGCTGTGCTCCGCGCACCGCAGAAAACGCAGGCAAAAGCTAGTCAGATCATAAACTCAAGAAATTGTTAAGCAAATAAACAAGAATCAAATCAAAACTTCCGACCGGCGCGGCTCAATTTTGCGGAACAAAAGCAACACTCCAATCTCGGTTTATGTCGTCCAGTAAAAAATCTAATTTCCCGAATCGTTCCGACGCGACCATTGGTCCTTCTTGATCCAAAGCCGACAATATTTAATAACCTTTCACATTCCCCCACTCTCCCGGCTGTTGTGACCTTGACTTCCATTGATTGGCCGCGACCTTCTGGCCCTCAATAGGGCGGAGTGGCCACACGATAAGCGATTACTATTGTGTGTGCACACGTAACGGTTACCAACACCGAAATAGAGAGAATTGTGCCAAAGGTTCTAAGGCCAAGGTCAAAGGTCCGTAAAGAATTCAAAGGAGTTTTTCCTTACGTTGGTGTGAATATTTTTGTCAAGATGGTAGATGCTTTTTTTTTTATTCTGGCACAGAATAAAACTTGCGAATTTTTTATTATTTTTATTTAAACATTAAATTTAAAAATGAACGACAAACCAAACATCCGTATCTCTACTGGATTGAACACCAAACGAGTTGAAACAAACACAAAGTAATACACAAAGAAACAAGAAAAGAAGTTCATCAACACGCTTCGTCAATCAACTACAGTTGTTCATCAGCAACATGCTTCGAAAAATAATAATAGGGACTTATCAGGATAATTTGATTACTGTTTGGATTACTTGGCCGATTAGCATAGAAACCCCGACCGACAAACCCAGGGAGAGTTAGCAACGGCGGGCCACTTCCGTTTTCTGCTCGATTTGCAGGCACGAGACCATTACACGCAACATTGAAAATAGCTCGGTTTTTTCATAAGAAATACTAATAGCCGCGGGTTATCAAGATTCCGTAGAACAGTAAATTGTTATTAAATATTACAGCATTAATGGTCAGTATAAGTTGAAAGAAAACCGCTAGAAATGGCGATAGCTGGTGTCAGAGGCCAAGATTAAAATTCTGTATGGCAAAAATCTGTAGTTTTTGGGTGACATTTGACTTTAGAAACTCGAGTGACTACACCATGCATACAAACCAGAAAGGGGAGGCAGATGCGTTCTAACATGCAAGAATTTTTGTTTTGAATAGTTATGAACAACTCGATCGACGTAGGTATATCTTTAAACAGTTAGTTGAAAAAAACTTTCAAAAAATTAACTGATACCGATTCTTATTCAATAGAACGACCATTTGACGCATCTCTCAAACGACTGAACGATTTGACTGAAATTGGACCTACAACTGTAAAGTCGTCCACAAAGCTAAAACTTCTTTCCTACGGGTGCTGTTGCCCATACGAAGGCACGGAAGACTGTTTACCTAATGAACTTTTAGCTTCAGAATGGCCCTGCTGCAAACTGGAGTGCAATAAGGTCGAAATTTGCATAATCACTGGATCGATTGTTTGCCTTGCACGCACAGGCAAGTGAGGTGGCCTGCTCGTGATATTATCGACTGTAGCTCCTATTTTTAGAGTCAGCCCTTTTGAAGCCTTTTTGTGACATAAGGAAAGTGAACAAGTCAAAACTTATCGAGCTTCTGACTTAGTTGTCATTCAGATAACCAAAGTGGTGTTCGGACTAGTAGTATAGGATCTAGCGTTGATATTACAGGTAATGTCAAATTTTATCTCAAGCCTCAATTCGTAAACTTGAAGACTCTTTATCTTGTCCACCTCTTGGGTTCCAGTGGAGATCCCTATGAGAATGTCTTACTAAATTTCGTGAATAGCCTCACATGCTGTCTCTCAGTAAATGGGCAGTCAATCAATCACTCGGCAACAAAATTGATTTGAACATTGATTCATTTATTTTTATGGGATACTAGCGATACAATAACTGTCGCTGCGCTACACTTTGGGGTGTTGCCAAATTGCAATTGATGTTTTGACGCAAACCGCCTCCTCTGCGGCCCAGCCGGCATTATAGGCACTCGTCTCTAATAATATTTATCGCTTGTTTGTACTGCTACTGATCATCTTTTTTAAATTACAGCGTTTACTTCATAAAATCTTTTACCATGTAATTTGAATTTTATAATAAAGATGAAAGATTTGTTTTTAATATTTAGGTAGTAGTTTATGTCGAATGATTTAATTTCAATTCATTACATTAATGGCATTTTCACAGAATTTCGAATTTTAGTATTCAAAATTAAATCAAAGCAATTATATTCATACATTATTTCCTTAATTGCTCCAATATCGTGATAGGATCCATCGCTATCAGCATAATAATGTCTCATTTAGCTCGATTCATCACGACAGTATCGCACTAATTACCATTTTACACTCAAATACTCGGATTTTATTCGATACTGGAGCGATTCGTTACGTCTTACACGCCAAATAAGATAAAGACATAAAGATAACATATATTACGGAGAAACTTTAGCAATGTCACGCGATTTTGACTGTTTACATTACATTTAAGACGTTATATATTCTTGAACATGTTATTATAGATATATATTATGTAGCTATACTTTGATTATAGCTACATAATATATATCTGCGATTGTGTGTTACATATCTATGAAAATAATGAAGATCGAATCGAATCAAATATCGAATTAGATCTGACTACATTCAAACTTCACAATAAACTTGTGATATAATAACATTTTTAATACTTATACCATAAAAGACAGGCACTCATAACAATCGGAATAATATATAATAGGTAGGTACCACACCTCTATCCATCATTTTTGTTCCTCTTCTTCTTCTTCCTAATGGCTTTAGTCCCAGTTGCATCCTTACCGATCTGGAGAGGAGCCTGGGTATGCCTTTGACCATGGATCCTGGATTGGGTGAGTTAGGTTTTTACATTGGGTATCCTGGATTGGGTTTTTACTTAACCTGTATTGGATTACGCATCCAGTTGCCTGAATGTGCAGTCCCCACGATGTTTACCCTCATTCTTCGCATTCGTGGGTAACGAAAGATACTACTAGTACAGCGGTGACTTCTTTAAACTTATTTTTCGAAGATAACAAAGTAGAAAGGGGCAGAAATAAAAAACCTGTTGCGACTTAATACATAGATATCGAAGACCGGAAAAAGTAATGAAAGAGAAATCAAAAAGAGGAACCAGGGTTTAAAGCATGATATGACAGCTTAGAGTGGAAACACCCGTAAATTAGCAATGGTAAACGAGAAACGTTCTCGTAAGTGTAAACGTTATAACAATTTACCTGTAGTAAAAAGATTATATCAATAATAAAAACGTACTTTTAAAAATATGCTTAAGATTCATGTGACTAAAATATTGCTGCAAAAATATTACCCTCAGTTGTCAAAATATGGTACGGCTAGACATCAGTGCGATTTTCATTTTCAAGAGCGTTTTACATAAATCTTGATGAGTAGGGCAATTTTCTTTTCATATGACAGTTTCATGAATTATTTCGTGACGTTGATTTTGTTATAAGATGCCAAATTTTCTTACAAAGAAATAACAGAGAGGTGAACAAACTATATCCATGTTATAAAAGCTGACTAATTCTTAAATTTTGATTCACTTTCTAGAATTCTCAACTGAAAGGTTGAATAATTATTGAATGTGATCTTCAACAATCTAAATCCATATTAAGATGTAAAATCATACAATATGAATCATATCAAATCTTTTTATCGATTTGGGTAATATACATATCAGGGTGTTATTTCTCATTTTGTCCGGGGTTCAAAATTGATATTTCCTGATAGATTTACAGGCGATTTCATATTTCGTTTGGTTTGTAGAACTTTAGAATCTAGATTTATGCAACTCTTTCCCGTAGATGCCACTAAACACTTTCATCTAGTGCAACAGCCATTATCCAAACCTGGTTACAGAGTCACGGTGGCAAGACAGGAACACTTTGTGTGTCGCAATTACCTGATTTTTCCACTCCTTGATTTTGGTAAGATTGACACCGAGGAAGACGCAGCAGCGACATAGGGATGAAAATCAATCTAACATCAATGTAAAGGAAGCAGTTGAGAGAGATGTACAGCTTATGTCTGTTAATAAAAAAAATCTAATAGAATCATGTACGTCTACCGAAGAAGTATAATGGCTTGCTACATAGAGGTATATATCATGCAAGCAGTTCCTTCCACGAATAAACGCTAGACGTATTTCCAATTCATGAGCATTTCATAAAAGAATTCTCGAGTATTTGACGTTTATAGCACTTTCGCACTGTGTATGACAAAGACATTTTTGGAGACTCACTACTTCACTTACATCTATTCTATTTATTCTCATATTGAACTGTTTGGGCTGGTAGCTCTACATGAGCATGATTTTACGTACCTGAAACAAAATGGGAAAGTTTATTAGTAGAGAAAAAAAATTATAACAATTGATAAGACTATAATCCTATTAGAACAAGTCAAAGGAAAAGGTGACGGGCATTTATAACATACAAGTGGAACCACCGAGTGGATTCTGCTGTAATTCGGCACAGGTTAAAAGCCGTATCATGACGAAAATTATTTGCCAAATGTTTCCACAGTACCACTTGCATTTTGTCTTAACCGGACATCGACCTTCGAAGCCAACAGCTGAAGCGAGCAACCCAGAATAAGACAAGAGAAAGATTGTACATTTTCTCACTTCCGACACGACATTTAGTGACGCCACTCAGACGGCCATCATTATATATAGCCGGTTCCTCGCAAAAAACTAAATTAATGCGACGTTTACGAGATCACTAGATACTGTCACTGCCAAGGTTATTTCTTTTCTTTCGACTGAGAACTGTTTTGTATCTGCATCTTTGTTCATGTAACAATGCGATTTTTTACAGCGACGACTGTTAAGAATTCAGGATAACGTAACTTTGGAGTCTAGACAATTATCCTAGCTTCAATATTTAACCTGATTCTTTGCCGAGCCTGGCGTATCCAGTGATCCCAATACATAAAACGTAAATAAATGAAGTTTGTATCGAAAAATTGCTAAGTTTCTGCGATTAGGTTCAATCAATTGTTAGCTGCGATGATGCTACAAACATTTTAATATTTATGAGTATTATCCAGATTTCAATAGATGCTAAAGATACTTAAAACTGTTGACATATTTTTGCGTTGGGGGATTAAAAATACAATGATGCTCGATCGTGTGTTGGTGGTTGTTAGCCTCGGGAACTTAGTGTAAGCTGTACTGCTATAAATACACGACAACTCGACGAGTCGGCCTTCGAAGCATTTTTATTTTTCGCTTGCACTCGGGTTATTTTCGGGATTCGCCGATTTTAAGGTCGCACTGCAGGGATTCTGTTGTTCTCAGGCTTATTTTGTTGACTTACACTACATGAAACCATGATGACAAAAAGAAACGAGATTTTTCAGAATTTGTCTTGCTTATTGGAGAGTAATAGTCAAATTTTTTATTTGTCTTAAAACTATAAAAGTCAATCTTCAAACTGTGAATCTTACGTCATGCTAGACTTTTGCACTTTGGAAGACTTGCTTACCCAATAAGCGTAAGTCAAAATTTAAAAACATAAAAAATTTACTTTCGCTACTCCCTTAGCAACTATCTAATACCTTGCAACTTTGTATCTCTTGAAACTTACAAGCTTTCGACTTCAGAGAAGCTGAACAGGGTTCTGAATATTTGATCATTTATTAGCCTTAGCCACTTTTCATACATGCGTACATACGCATGCATATACAATGTTATAGATCGGAAGCATGTAGATGACGTGACAGATCTAAATGCAGCTATGTACAATCGCCGGTTCAGAGACCGGCTATAAACCCATGTGGAGCTGGCCCGGCTCCAAGCCGCGGGAATCGAACCCGAAGCACGCCCCGAGTTAATAAACTCGCCGCCGTATTGACTGCGCAAATGGATTCAAAACAGGGTCGGAGTTGCAGTTATAAAATTTAAATTTATACGAAAGGTCGCCCGATCCACACGAAACTGCTCGACCTATGAATCTAAAATTTAGCCAGTAGTTACGAACTTGTAAATCGATAACAATCTTTTAAACAAACAAGTTGTATTGCTGTCCGGTTGTTCAGAGACTTTCTGATTGAAGTTGTCCAACCTTAAATTCATGTGTGGGGAGAAATCAAACATCTTTTAAATTTAACTCTGTAGTTTAAAGATAAAAAATCAAATCTATATAAATGTTTTTATGTTATTCCTTTAAAAATTAAAGTTTCCAATACACAATGTGAATTCGGCCACTGGAAAACATTTTTCTTTTAGCAAACAATCCAATCTATTGTTAGATATGATTGGTTACATCCAGTTATGGTGGTATCACAGTGATAAAACTGGCAGGTGACCTGACAATAGTCACCGTGTAACAAATTCCAAAATTGCTTTAAAAACAGAAACTACGGAAACATAAAACTGAGTATTGCAAAAAAATATTGTTCCGAGTTTTTTCCGTGGAACAAATTCCACTCTGCGTTTGGTTAGTTAGGCAGGTGTAGGGTTGATGCGATGCTTTTAAAAATAACGACACGATGGCCAAATAAAAATTGCATATGTTTTAAAACTATTACGAGTAGAGCTGTGTAAAAAGTGTCGATTTCACATAAAGATTTTTAAAATTTGTTGAAATATTTTTTTATCATAATACTTTTGTATTTCAAAACATCTCCATATAAACATTTAGTTTATTTATTAAGGGTGCCTACAGTAGCACTTTTTGAATCTGATGAAAGATGACGGAATCGTGGTAAATGTAAGATTTAGTCTCTGCCTACCCGACCAGAATAGAGGCGTGATTTTGTAATAAAGCAAATGCTAACCTAAGAGATAGGCAATCGTGTTCATGTTAATGTTATAGTATATTCTTTCATGATGTTAATTGCCAAATTACCAAACTTATTATCGTTTAATAGACCAAACAATCGACGTTACTTCCTGCAAATCCAGTTTGCCAATTATCGTAGGGGGGAGCGGCGCACGCGCACTATTTAAAGCCGATGTAGGCCAAGTCAGTGGGCCGCGGGAGCCACCAGGTGGCAACCGACGCGCTATATATAAACGAGGATTGATGGTTCATATCTCTATCAATATTGGCAGATTAATAAATTTCATGTAGACATGAATGGATTGGGATTTAAATATGATGTCATTTCGCCGTAATTGAACAAAATTGAAAGAATTGTAGAGAGGAAAAAAAAAGGAGGGTTCTATTGGCATTGTAGACGATATGGATACGAATACGAGACACACTTATTAAACTCTAGCTTGATTAATCATACAGTAGGTAATAACGAAATGGAAACATGTCTGGAGATTGAAGCTAATGCCAGCGAAGTTCTTTAATCAAAATGATGACGCTTTCTCTGTAAGTTACCTGCAGATTTGGGGTATGCAAATAAGCTAACAGTTATGTCGCCGAATCAATCCGCGATAAACACCTTATGCGGAGAGAAGCATAAGAAATTTTACGAAAAAACTGCTAAGCCAAAATACAAAACTGAATGGACTTCAATTGATTAAATTGCGATGATATACATAGATTGCATTTTCAGATTCAAATTCAGATTCAGTTGGCTGTAAAGCTCTAGTTGCGCTATAGTAACATAAGTAAAATGGTTGAACCATTACGTAAGAATTCAAAAGCCTTAAAAAAGACAAATTGACCTGTTTTATTTTTAATCTGCAAAAAGTTAATAGTTAAATACCTACTTCACAAAAACCTTTAGCTATGACAAGAATTGCCAAAACTCGCCCATCGGCAAATTGGTTAGGTACCAATGTGGAATTATTGATAAACAATCTAATATGTTAAATCAAATACTTTAATTTTATCTCTACATTGTGTCTGAATATTTTTATAGTTTAGCTGATCAAACCCTACAATATGAAGGACCATTTTTATTTTGACTTGATTTTGTACAAGTTCGTAACCGTATGTATATTACAAGTATGATAATATTTACATAGAGATTGGCATCGGGCAGAAAAACTGTATTTTCAAAATTGAAAGCTTGATAAACTGTTTGATAAAAGAAAGGCTAGCAGAGCGGTAAACACTACAAATCGAGCGTGATTTATTTTGACATCATCTAGAGATAGATTGATTCGAGCATTCTTCGATATTAAGAATATTTTTAACTTTTGGCACAATAAGTGCTGTGAACGTTGATCTAGTAGTTTATTCACATCGCAACCGTTTGAATGATTACTGTTTACAGTTTGGGGTTGATGATTCTGGAGAAGAGGCATCTACTGTACAGGTTTTTATTCAGAAAGACGGTAAAATTTTTAGCGACGTGTCTTATCTGCAGCTTTGTGATTAAAACGAAACTGTCCTGTTCCTGCCATTTTGGTTATTCCCCAATCTAGAAATTCCAAAGCTGAAGTCCCAAGGCGCTTGAAAATCAACTACAACAAAAGACTGTTTGCCTATATTCGGGACAGACGTGAGCATATGAATCGAGTTAAACACATTAGAACGCCGGTGTAAGAAGCACATTAGTTAGCGTAATAACTGCAGAGCCGCCAGTTCTCTGCCCAATTAGTTACGTTACCATGTGGGAGTAGGTTCGAATTCTGGCTAATTTCATCTTGAATGTGGGATTCGCTTGATCGGTAATGTAATGATTCATATGCATGACATTAGAATAAGGACGCTGGTATTTAAATAAAACTTGAGTTATTCTAGTACTTCCTAAGTTATTTGGGTACAAAACCACAAAAGGTCCAAATAAATTGTCATGCACAGATCGTTTTGCTTAGCGTCGATTTATCAATGTCAAGAAAAAAACTAAATAAACTTGGAGCTGAAGAAAAAGGAAGCTGATTTGAAGCAATAAACAACTGCATATTTACATTTGAATCTAATAATACAACTAAACAATAGTTGTTGCCATTGCTTCTTCCTTTCAAGATTTTAGGTCAGCGGGAAGTGCCCTATGGATTCGTCTTGAAAGGCCAAGTTACACCGAAGTGACGCGGAAAATCTTCGGAAAATAACCTATCATCCGCAAATTGTGTCAAACAAACACATTTGCGATATAAATAATCAACGCAATGTCCGGCAGAGCCGAGATTTCCAGGGAACCATAAACATCAAGATATTAGATTTAATATTAATACGACGCTGCGTCGGGTTTACGAGGGGTTTGTCCAGATTTCATGAAGATTTACTAGCGTGATACGAAACATATCTTATCGATAGACTTCATGCTGAAGGCTCTTATTTATTTTCTAGTGTCTGATTACCGATTTTTATATTTAAAAAGCTTGTCTTAACCATTTTTTTCTTCGAAAGTCGATCTTATATCTCCACTGCTAGATATAAGATCGATTTTCCCAAAAAGAATGTTAGTGTTTGCAGCTTTCCATAAAGTATACTTTTTTGGAAAAAATAAAGAAGTTTTGAATTGGATTGTAGTGTTGTTGAAGTGGATTGTGGATTTTATTCTTTGTATGTTTGTTGCCCTATAACCAAATCATACTTCTAGTCTTTAAGACCAGACATTACTTCACTAATGACGAATCAAAAAGGAGCAACATTAAAATTTAAGCAAGTCAATTCCAAAGAAAGTTCTTTGAAATTGATAACTGTAATCGTTAAAAGTGCAGATGTCTCTGTTTTAGGCCGGGCTATTAATCATGTGGTCTGAATGCGCCTCAGATCTGCCTCATGTAATTACGTCTTAAA
The DNA here is from genome assembly GCF_032362555.1 of Amyelois transitella. Classification (NCBI taxonomy): domain Eukaryota; kingdom Metazoa; phylum Arthropoda; class Insecta; order Lepidoptera; family Pyralidae; genus Amyelois; species Amyelois transitella. The sequence continues at coordinate 202,614 of NC_083514.1, read as the reverse complement.
TCATGGAATATACTGAGCATTAATGTCATAGTCAGATTAACTGAGTAATCATTTCGTACAGTACAGTAGCTATTCGCCCCTGCTTAATTTAAATGTAAAAAAAATTAAAAGGCTTAATAATGCGATGTCACGTTACTGCAAAAATTTAAAATATGTAAAAGAATCATTAAAATCGGTACATTTTTCAGGACTTAGCTGATCCTTGCCAATTTCCAAGAAAATAGAATTGAACTTATAGGATTTGTTGGTAAATGCAAAACTCCGAATTCAAACGCAACAAACCGGATATTATGATTGCTGAATTGGACCGATTCATCCGCAGTGCAATCGAAGGATTTAGTCACTGTTATAAAAACACATGCACAAACAACGAGGGTCCAATCAACGAACCTTGGGCAGTCCCGGCGTTTTCGTACTTTGATTTCAGTTTAGCTGCTGTCGCCTTCGCGTCAGAACGAATCGTATCCGTCGGTGTAGATGCCGTTGTCGTTCTGAACGATAAAGTGGTAGAAAATGATGAGGAAAACGAGGATGAGAATGAGGACCCCAACCCTAAGCCTAGAGTGGTGCGGTAACGACGGCGGTACATGGTAGCGGTGCTTGCGATTCGGCGGCGCGGGTGCGACTGAACAGAAAAGCTGCGTAGGCGCACAGCAACCCGGAAAAACGGCGATTTATTATAGTACAAGAAAGCTAGACGGGCGGACGCACGCAGACTGGGGTGTTAAATTAGTGAGAGTAGAGAAGCTTAATCCGTGCACACCGTCCGACATAACGTAACGTCATTTCACTTTGTAACAAGATATAAAGCTTTTAGAATAACTATAGTTTGTAGAATTTGCGGTTAAGGCAGTGCGTTTTCTGTCATACAGTCAGAACGAAAGTGTTTTATCCATTTTCTCGAAATTTTGCCTAGATGCAGATCACACCATCGGGCGTAATACATACATACATATACATATATTTTTTCTGGTGCTCCCCTCGGGAACCAAGCCCCGCGCAAAAGTTGAAATAACATCAATAGTTTACCTCTATGCCAAAAACAATGACACCGTAATTTTTTTATTATTTGTGTAGGGTAGGTACGTAAATATTTTAGAAAAAAATATTTTTAAACAACTCTATATTCTGTACTCTTATCATTTTGGTGTGGGGTGTCTGAGCGTTACATCACTATCACGTACGGAGCACGACAATGATAGCGATAGAAGCTAGTAAAAACAGAAATAAGTAAGAAAGAAAGTTCTCTTTTTTTGTTATCAAATTCTTAAATAATTTATTTGTTCATCATAATAGTGATAGATAGATAAATTCTTTATTGCACCAAGAGTATAACATAACATACAAAATAGACAGAGATGGTACAAAGGCAGACTTAACGCTAATGCAATCTCTTCCAGTCAACCTGTGGGTGAAATAACATCACAACTACTCTCTTACGACACTAACTAATTCAAACTAATATTATAATTGCGCAAGTAAGTTTGTTTGTTTGCTTTCTCATCACGCCTTATCTACTGAACCAATCTTATTAAAATTTTATATAAATGTATATATTAAAAGTGCAATGTGGTTCCCGGAACCAATGCAAAAAAGAATATCTGAATAGCTGAATGCGGCGTATCTGTGGAGTAGCTGGGGCTGCAGGAATGATGATTATGAATCGACCGCCACCAAAGGGAAGATATTCCGCTAGGCTAGGTGTAATGCCAGGGAACGGTGGCTCCTACGATGTTGATTTGGAGGTTTTATGCTCAATGTTAAAAGTATTAAGGCGACTAAGGGATAGGCTTATAAACTTAGGATTCCTCTTTTAGGCGATGGGCTAGCAACCTGTCACTATTTGAATCTCGGTTCTATCATTAAGCCAAATAGCTGAACGTGGCCATTCAGTCTTTTCAAGACTGTTGGCTCTGTCTACCCCGCAAGGGATATAGACGTGATCATATGTATGTATGTATGTTAAAAGTATTATTTCATTGTCATTCAAATCTAGAACTTACTTTGAGGCTAGCTCAATCTGAGTAATTTGTCCCATATATATTATTAATAAAGTATGAGAATGTTGTGTGTATGTGAAGATGTAAAAAAGTAAATAAATTAATTAATATTATATTTTATTGCCACAATCTAATTTCAAGGCCTTTCTGAATATTTTACCTACAAAAAACCCAGCCTCAATGCAAAATTTCTTCCTAGTCCAATTTTATAAAATTGACTAACCTAATCAAAATTAAATCTTTAGGGTTCCATACATCAACTAAACTAACTGAAAACTAAACAGATTAAACTCAAAGCTGAGTAATTATTTTTTCATATACCCACAGTAGTAACGACTCTGACTTAACAAAAGTAACACTGAGACTGTGAAAATAATTTTGGTCAAGTTTAATATCTTGAGAAACAATACAAAAATTTCAAAATTCATACATTTTTTGACACTTAGTGTAAAAGTGGAAAGGTAGAAGGCATGCATGAAGGCTGAAAGAAGATACTGCAAGTCATCTTTTCACAGATTGCAGAGGAATTCTATCAATTACAGATAACCTCTTCAGATAATCAATAGCAGTAGGCAGTGATTGGCTTCCTGTGACTAGAGCTTAGTGTGACTAAATAATAAAAAACCCCTCCATATTAATAGGGTCACTTCAAAATACCCAACTGTTTATTAACTATTAACTCCAACTGTCATCATCATATTTTGCCCTGCCCACCTTTTTTGTCTTTATTCCTAACAGGGCAGACGGAACCAAAACTTGCCTTGCAGTTTGATACCGCATCTTCTGCACTGACACTTTGGAAGCAGTTCTAAACTAAGCTTTATGTAATTTATTCAATGTAAACAAATTTCCCATACAAATTAATAAATGTTTAATTATTTTTAACTGTGAAATGAGCTGATGAAATTTAGCCATTAATGCTAAGCTTTATGGCTTAACAATAAACAGCAATAAACACTGATTTAAAAAGTAAAGCTCAAACCACATGACCCAGGTCACACGTGAATTTTTTTACAGATTTATTAATTGGAAGTGGAAAGAAAATGAAAATGAAAATATTTTATTTGGAAACAAAAAACAAGTACAATTTAAGTAACATAGGATAATGATGACATCTGCAGAAGTTATGAAACTGTGTCGCAGATCTCAACGTCCACCTCCAGAAAACATTTATATAATGTGTTTCCTTAATCTCAGCACCCAATCCATTTATTACAACAAAAGAGAAGGAAAAAAAAGAAAAGATTTGATGTTTAATATATGTATTGGGTGCAAATGTGTTTTGTTAGTGTGTTGTGTGGAAAACGTGTTTGTGTTGGTGTAGGTATAGAGAGGAAGTATGTAAGGCTGTATTGCGATTTGAAACGTCTAGAGGATATTCAATCATGAGAATATTTAACGTAAAAGAAATTATTGTTATTCGCCGACTTTTATAAGACTTTCCGTATCATCGTAAGATAGTTGCATGAGCCATTCTGTGCATGTAACCCTGCATTTGTAAGATGTAAGCGGATATATATTAAGTAGTTTATTTATTCTATTATACAAAGTAGAGCTAATGTAGTAAAAATGTTGAGCAGCTAAGGTAGTATGTCGTATTTCGATTCGGCAGACTTTGTCTGATCTACGCTTACTATGACAGATTGTGGGGTCATAGGCTAGTTGTGAGTGTTTATATAGAACAGTCTGTAAAGAGGTAGTCTCTGCCTACCCCTCCGGGAAAGAGGCGTGATTTTATGTATGTACGTATTTATTTAATTATAAATCAACACGAGGTATTTTGTCTCATAGAACTCGTATTTTAATTCAGATCACAAGAGAACACCATACTTTAGTAATAAAAAACAACAGTTACAAGTTTCTCATTTCATGAGATAGTTGTTAGGAGCAAAGAATTAAGAAGTTAAATATTTAAATCATAGACAAAACATAACTGATATTATGAAATAAGTTTTTAGGAAATACAGATGATATTTATTACAGTTACATATCATCTGTATTTCATTAACATAGCACCTATATGTACTCATGAACCTGTCAAAAACATCTTAGTATGTAAACACTTTTATCTCTTACATATGTTTTTTCCACAAACAATAAATTACATAACCTTTGCAGAAACAATGTAACATGAATAATACAAATTTAGGCAGCCCTTGGTGTCAAAACACTGACCTAGGGATGAATGTTTTACAAAATAGAAAATACACAAAGCAAAACAAATAAAGATGTGCACCAACTACAAAACTCAGTCTCTTTTTAGAATCAATTTGTTGTGCTAATTGGCAGCTTCGGATGTTGTAAATTAAGATGTTACATTGTTGATTGTTGTGGTAACATGTGGACATCATTTCTGAAATACATTTAAGATGCTTACCATTAATGGACCAGATATGTGATGGCAAGGAGTGTGCTGCATAAACTCTTCCAAGGGCCAGGGAAGTACCAGGAGCGGGGCCCGGTTCCTCGTTGGAACTGGAGTCTGAGTCGGGACTGGCCGCAGCCGACGCCTCGTAACTCTGGGAGTTGGGAGGGATCGCGATTGCTTCATGAGAAGCATGAAGGTCTGGCACGGAGGACAACGACCGCGCTCTCTGCCGGTCACTCGACACCTGAATACCAGGTATCGCTCGCAGCAAATTGAAACCTGCACCTCCTGACACTACTTCCGAGCTAGAACTCGTAGAGAATGTCCTCGTACGCGGACTCTGCCCCCCGTTCGCGGTACTCGGCTTAGCGCCCATCGCGAATTTACGTTACGCAAAAATCACACCCGTCATGCGAAGATTCACTGCTTTCTACGATCACGAAACGCGCGGCATGGCACCCGCGCCCTGGGAACGCATTGTACGCGACACGGACACGATCAGGTGATCCCCACGAAAACAACAGTGCAAAACAACAAACACTGGGATGTCGCGGGGTAGAAAATTGTAAACAGCGTTTGCATGTGCCTTCCTGCAAAATTTTGACAGCTTCTATCTTTGGTGTGAAGTTTGCAGCATGTTGAATTTTGCGCAAGTTTATGCGTTCGAAAACACATACCAAAAATAAATTTTGTAAGTAATCCACACTCCACACTAATAATTATTAAAACTCATTTCTTATACATATTCAACTTATTTCTTTGTTACAATATTTTAAAATATAAATTTAATATATTATTATGTAAAAAACATATTTTAAAATAATGTAGAAAGAAACCCATCGATAGGAGGTTACCAAAGAGAATATAACCACTACGTTTTGACCCTTACTGTCATGGTCAGGGCTCAAATGAAAGGGACCTCTTTACAATGCGGGCCGTGTCTAGAAGTATTGCCTTATGGCCTGTGGCTGACCCTTGACCCAACTGCCAAGCGAAACCCTCTCTAAGTGAGGGTTGAGATTCTTTGCTATGAGTCCGTTCATAGTCACGACCATCGGAAAAATTTGCGTTGAATCTACAGGCCAAATGGCGGTCACCTCATGGGGCAAATCCAAATACCTAGATCGTTTTCTTTCTCAGCCTTGACGAGGTTTTCGTCATGGAGGATGGTGATATCAATGATCGTGTTGCACGGCATCTCCAGATTCACAATATCAGGCCTATTTTCAACAATAGTCCTGTCTGTGTAGGACTCTGAATACCTAACCTACCTAATCTGACCACTCCATCTCTTACCCATGGATGTCGTAAAAGGCGACTAAGGGATAGGCTTACATACTTGGGATTCTTTGTTAGGCGATGGGCTAGCAACCTGTTACTATTTGAATCTCAATTCTATCATTAAGCCAAATAGCTGAACGTGGCCATTCAGTCTTTTCAAGACTGTTGGCTCTTTCTACCCCGCAAAGGATATAGACGTGACCATATGTATGTATGTACTTCAGAGTTCACAAGGCTATATTTAAGAGAATGTTGCTGGTGTATAATCCTAGCTACTTAATTATGCCTATGCAAGTACTCGCAATTAGCAAGATGAGATCAACTAGAGAAGAGACTATATGTCTAAGTGACTCTTCGAAACGATAGCATGCGCGACAGATGTAGACCGTACCGTCCTTCAGTATATATCTCAGGTAGTTTTTCATCTTGAAAACTTCGTCCATTATTGCACAGACAAAACCTTTAATTTCCCCAAAGAGGTCACCGAAGGTGCCTTAGTCCATCTTAATATACCGAAGGTATAAATGAGTAGGGGCATGACCACATTAACAGCACAAACCTTGCCTCCAGATAAAAGACTTTTCAATACTTTTGTCCGTCAGTCGACTAAAGAATCAGACTGTCGCTGATTATTTCTTGTCTCCGTCACATATAAATTTAAAGACTCGGGCATACCAAGAAACTCCAAAACTACTGACTAAAGACTTATCGAAATGCTAATGTCATTATTTGTAAACGTCACTTGACATTGACACTTCGACAATTAATAAAGTTTGTGAAAGATGAGTGATTGACTTGTTATTTCTAAAAAATAATTATCGAAAATTATTATTTTTAGGAAATTGGAATTGGATCCTACATAAAGATAATCCTTTTCAATTAAGTAATGATATGAACAATCCCGCCATGAACTCAGCAACCGTGAGTATATCGCATAAATAATGCTACAAAAGGCAACATTTATTATTTTCATGCCCTGTCGTAACAATATTTACTTCGTTTTATTATCAACTCATTTAATTTGCATGTGTTTAACGTGTTCATTTGATTTTTCTGTGTCTATATAATGATTTGAGTACCATAACAAAGAATTGGCTGTACTGCGTCCTCTTATAAACATTAATTCCTAAATCATCAGTCATTTGAAATGTTAGTAGCCATTTAAAATCAAGTCAACAGAGAAAATTTAACTAATTACCAACCCCTATTATACAATATCTTCTCATGGAATAAAGTGCTATATAATTTTTCTCTAAAATGCCAAATGAATATAGAAATTTTAATTAAATTTAACATTAAATGCAATGTATTCTCTCGTCCACATTTCTACACTAAGTTTGGATAATTATCCAATATAGTATAGAAATGTGGACTAGAGAATACATTATATTTAATGTGAAATTGATATTTTTGAAGAAAATGCTGTAGTGCAGTTTGTTACACTTCTGCACTGATTCTTTGGAAGCGGCTGTAATCTTAGTTTTAAGATAAATATATATTTTTTAAGCAAACTCTATCATAATGGTTCTGCAGTATTTAAATTTATTCGCCTAATAAAATTTGTATGGATAGCAGTCAAAATCAGATTTCATATATTTGCCTGCCTGTAAGAAAATCTACCCTCTTTGCTGCCTTACCCCAAAAATTGTGTCCTGTGCACTTTTGTTTAAGTCACTCAGTTGCTGGATATAGAGACTTTCTCACTCAGCATACATAGACTTTTAAGATTAGGGATTCTTTTTACAGCTAGACATTTCCTGTGGCTCTGCCTGGGTGACACGAAAAACCTTGCTTATTTCCGTTACTGCCGGAATCCTCTCTTAGTGGAAATTTTAAAACTAGACAACAAAAAACAAAATTTAGGAAGTTCTTAATTTCAATTTATAACTTTATGGTATATGCGATAGTTTACATTTTGGCATTACAAACAAATCAACTATATCATTATGTAAATGAAAGTAAGAATAAATGAATGAATGCGCTGTAGTTCACAGTGCATTCATTCATTTATACCAGTAATGTAGACTCGCCAAATGAAGTCATCAACATTTTTTTTCATCCATAGACAATCAAAATAACTTAAGACTGAAAAAGTGGAAAGCGGATACTGGTTAATATGATGTCACAACTAATGGGTGTGACTTGTGGCACAATAATTTCATTTCCATGTTCAACTCAATTCTTAGATTTAGCTGACAGCTACAACATATGATGCAAAAGAACATAAGAGAGAACAAACATAAGTTCTGTAGTTCTAGAACTAAATGGCATTTCATGTCTAACATTATTCTGATTTCTACGGTTGCATTATAACTCTGCATACTAAGTTTTTAAGTTCGTACTAATAAATTACCTCAGACATACTCATGCTTAGTATAGTTACCACGGTATGCTTTGCACGGCTTGGCCTGTAGTTGTCATTGTGACTACTTACAGCCGGGTGTGCCGCAGGTGCCGCTGCTGGACGACGACACCATCGCCTTCGGAGACGAGGACAACGCTAATAAGGAGTTTGTGTAAGTTTTGCTTTATACATCTCATCATAACTTATCACATACGTACATATGGTCACGTCTATATCCCTTGTGGGGTAAAGCCAACAGTCTTGAAGAGACTGATAGGCCACGCTCAGCTATTTGGCTTAATGATAGAATTTAGATTCAAATAGTGACAGGTTGCCCATCGCCTAAAAGAAGAATCCCAAGTTTATAAACCAATCCCTTAGTCGCCTTTTACGACATCCGTTGGGAAGAGATGGAGTAGTCCTATTCTTTTTTTTATTGGTGCTTCACAGTCAAATCACGTCTCGATGCCTTACGTGGTAGACAGTATCTACTGTCATGAGGCTTGAAGTAATGATGTAAAACCTATATTTAATCAATAATTAATACTTACTCATATAGACCCAGGCCAGAAAAAGATTGATTCTCATCATCGGGATTCGATGACGAGGTCCCTCATTATGATATATGATATAACTATATATATATAATATATATATTTATTTTATTACAATACCTACTTATTTCCATTTAGAAATGTTTTTTTTTTAAATCGAAATACGTACAGTATCAACATTGTTTAAGTACCTTTATTTCAGCACCTAAAATGGACTATAAGTTTCTAAAATAAAATCAAAATTAAAAGAAATATATCATTTGGAAATGAAAGCGAGAGTGTACATTATTTATTACATATATTCTATTCTATACAAATATGTATTATCTCTCCTAATTCCAGCCACCCCTACATAGTAATCTTCCACTTAGTATTCCGATGCGCCGCCATTGTAGTATACGTCCTGTGCGGCTGGTTCTCCGACTCGTTCATAGCCAGCTTCGTGCTCGTGGTGCTGCTGCTGTCTGCCGACTTCTGGACAGTCAAGAACATCACTGGTGAGAAAGATAAATAAATAAATATACACGGGACAAATTACACTGATTGAGTTAGCCTCGAAGTAAGTTCGAGACTTGTGTTACGAGATACTAACTCAACGATACTATATTTTATAATAAATACTTATATAGATAAACATCCAAGACCCAGGCCAATCGGAGAAAGTTCGTTTCTCATCATGCCCTGGCCGGGATTTGAACCCGGGACCTCCGGTGTCACAGACAAGCGCACTACCGCTGCGCCACAGAGGCCGTCTTAGATAGATAGATAGATAAACTCTTTATTGCACCAAAGAAAAAGAAGAACAGGAAAAAAACACAGGTAGTCAATGAGGTACAAAGGCGGACTTATCGCTACAGCAATCTCTTCCAGTCAACCTTAGGGTGGAAGGAAATTAAAAATAATAAGGCGATTGGCGCAGTACATATAAAATAAAACGCAGAATATAAATATAGTGAGATCGTTGATGTCTTACTATATGACATCAATTATAGTATTTGTGTTGACTATTCCGGCTACATTATGTAAGGATACTGCACGGTCGTCATAAGTATTATGACTGCAGGCTGTGGCTATCACACTTGTTCATAGCCAGCTTAGCGTCTTCTGACTTCTGGACCTGGACGGTGTAAAATATATCTAGTGCGTCAATTGATGTACTGTTAATGACAAAAAAATAATAATAATCTATTTAGCTGCAACATATATATAGACATACACATACTTATACTGCAGAGAGCTTGCAAAGTAGAGGTAAATAGTGACCTCCTCACTTGGCAAGCCTGTATCGAAGATAGTAGTACCTATACTACCTATATACATATAGTCATTTATATATCCCTTGCACGGTAAACAGAGCCAACAGTCTTGAAAAGACTGATAGGCCACGCTCAGCTGTTTGGCTTAATGATAGAATTGACCTTCAAATAGTGACAGTTTGCTAGCCCATCGCCTACAAGAAGAATTTCAAGTTTATAAACCCACCCCTTAGTCGCCTTTTAAAACATCTATGGGAAAGAGTTGAAGTGGTCTTCTTTTTTCTATTGGTGCCGGGAACCACACGGCACATCACACTTATGTTTTAATGATAATTCCAGGACGCCTATTGGTCGGCCTCAGGTGGTGGAATTATGTGGATGACGACGGGAAATCACATTGGGTGTTTGAAGCGAAACAGGTAATTATACATACATATGGTCACGTCTATATCCCTTGTGGGGTAGACAGAGCCGACAGCCTTGAACAGCCAACACACAATTATAAATATATATATACCGAAATATTCTTCTTTGAACTATACATTTTCATAATATTGTTCCGATACATACACATAGTCACGTCTATATCTCTTGTGAGGTAGACAGAGCCCACAGTCTTGAAAAGACTGATAGTAATGTAAAAGTAGGGCATAAACATGGAATTGAGATTCAAATAGTGACATGCTGCTGGAGTCCTACACGAACAATCTAAAGTTTATAATCCTTAGTCACCTTTTCCGACAAAGAGATGGAGTAGTGATCCTATTCTTTTATTTCGGTGCCGGGAACCACACGACCCACTACTCCTTTCTAGTATAAAAGGAGATTTTTCTAGAATAGTGAGTAGAAAGAAATCATGAGCGTATACTGGAATAGTTAGCACGCTTGGTAAGTCAATCAATATTTTGATGATGATGATTCCAGAACCGCGTGAACAGCAACGAGAGCCGCCTGTTCTGGATGGGGCTCGTGCTGTGCCCTGTGGTTTGGGCGGTCTTCTTCGTGTTCTGCCTCTTCGGCCTCAAGTTCCAGTGGATGGTAAGCTGGTTTTTTTTCACAGTTTCCAGCTTTCCTGGTGTCACTCGCCGAGCCGAGAGAGTGATTTATATACATACATATACATATGGTCATGTCTATATCCCTTTCGGTGATAGACAGAGCCAGCAGGCTTGAAAAGACTGAATGGCCCTGAACGTGGCTTAATGATAGAATTGAGATTCAAATAGAGACAGGTTGCTAGCCCATCTCCTAAAATAGAATCCCAAGTTTGTAAGCCTATCCCTTAGTCGCCTTTTAAGACTAAGGGATTGGCTTACAAACTTGTGATTTTTTGTTAGGCGATGTGCTAGCAAGAAGCGACCTCTCACTATTTGAATCTGAATTCTATCATTAAGCCAAATAGCTGAACGTGGCCTTTCAGTCTTATCAAGACTGTTGGCTCTGTCTACCCCGTAAGGGATATAGACATAACCATATGTATGTATGTGAATACACAAAACGACACTTACAAATGTTTGGTTCTCCGATTCCAGCTGCTGGTCCTCATAGCCCTGACGCTGTCGGGCGCCAACCTGGTGGGCTACGTGAAGTGCAAGTTAGGAGCTAAGCAGAGCCTCAGCAGCGCCACCACGGAGTTCGTGCGCGCGCGCCTGCTGCCCGGCGCGGCCGGCTTCGTGTTCGCTGCGCCCGCGCCGCGTTCCACCGCCAACACGGGCGTTATCTAGATGTACCGCTACATTCGATTAAATTGTATGATAATGGCGTCTCTTCTCGTCATTTGCAACAGTTTCCGTCATTAATTTTCGCGAGAAATCATTGGCTACAGAAATCCACTATCTTTTACCTACAGTACTGTTATTTAGATTACTTAACTCAAATACAGCCTATATTATCCGCCAAATGGGATGTATTAACCTTTTCATCACTTCAAAAGTGACATTATGATCGATTCGATTCAAGTTGATGTACCTAATAGTGGAGTGATTGAGATATACTGCAGCATCTTATTAGATGTAGTCTCTGCCTACCCCTCCGGGAAAGGGACGTGATTTTATGTATGTATGTATCTTATTACAACACTGTTTCTTTCCGTGAAGGTGATCTCTTAATCTTATACTTGATAATGTCAAGCTAACGAGGATAACGTTTTTCAAAACAATATCAAACCGAGTTTACATTTATTAATGTGCAGGAAATTTATAACATAATAATCAAACTAATAAAAACTTCCAAACAGACGACTGACGCCTTATTTCATGTATAGAAATTGACATGATTTTTACCCCAAATTATTTAAATGTTAATTCATCCCGATATCAACATTTTTTTTACATAACTGATACCGTTAGTGTAAATATCTTTCTCTTTAAAAGTAATTAATATTTTTTATGTTATGTTACCTACATTGGACCGACATATCGGCTCTATGTTAGCATAAGTTTCATACAACGCATAGCGTTTCAAATAAAGTTTTATTTTTACTGCAGAATCCAATAACTATAACTTTAGAGGCGTGTATGTCATCTTTTCTATTTTATACAAATTCAATACTTACATCAATTTCAAAGTATAAGCGAAACCAAGTTGTATGGAAACTTACGAACGCAGTCTAAGTCTTTAATATTTATTGAGAAGGGTTTGTGTACATTGTAAGATAGGTTTTTAGTACATAGGTTATTAGAAGTTTATGCGCGTAATCGTCCAATTGAAATGCATTTATGTTGACTGCAATGAGTTTCCAAAATTATCTGTTTTATTATAATTGTTTTTAAAATTGAATTGCCTGTAAAAATTGGGTAGCGTTTGCTTTTTACGTTTAACATTAGATTGAAGGAAGAAATATGTATTTATGTGTATTCTAGGCCTTTAATGTAATATAATTTTATATATAATATAGTTGTCAATGTAGAGATATGGATAATTACATTAATAACATAGGTGCACCTATGTAATTAATGTAATGTAAACCATTTTAACGCATTTTTTCTAACGATTATTTTGAAAGTCTGTATATGAAGAATTTAGTCTAATCTATTGTAACTTTTCCAAAATTGTCCAAGTTATTTTCCATATAATAGATACCCTAATTATTAATGTATTTAAGATGTAATTTTTAAGTAAATAAAATTGTAAGATGAGGTTTCGTAAATTTTTTGAGTTATAATATTTATTTCAAATAAAAAATGTTTATGACAGTATCGATTTTGTCTAGTTCTTAAATCTTTCTTTCTCACTTTCGAAGTTCTTTCATTCATGGCAACTCCTGCCTTATGAATGTGGATTGATAAGGACTTTGGAGTCCTTATCAAGTGGGCATTGTTTAGCCTCATAGGTTCTCCCCTAGGTTTTTTCCAACATTCCTTTCCGCTATAATTATAGTCCCACGAAACAAATATATTTCCTATTTTAAAAATTTTGTATGATTTTCTCACATGTTGTAAAATTAAATGCTCCAGGTGAGGCTCGAACTCACAACCCCGGCATTACTCACACGTACACTGTCTTATAAGTACCGTGCGCTAACCAATTGCGCCACTGGAGCTGTAACCGATCGCTCGAAAATTCCGGTCCCTTTCCGCATCGATATTTGAGTCAAATGACGTTCTTTTTATTAGACAAACGTCAAAATCAGTCGTACATTTTTGCAATTCTACTTGGCCGAATATTTCATAAAAAGGAAAATTAATCGTAAAAACAGCAGATATAATTATTAGCGGATTTTTATAGACATTATATTACATACATTTTGTTTTAACAATAGTAGTTCATTTGATGTTATAAATTGCTAGAAAATATAAACAAAATGGAAACGTCATCTGTTCTATGTTGTGGATTTTATTTCCCATAACATTGAGAACGAATATACAACATATAATACGTTGTACGTGTTGGATTATTGAAAGTCGATAACCAAAAGTGCAATGCGTAGTGACCTGTGAATCTGATGCGCCACAAATATGAATTGGTTCGATACTTCGGGTTTGACAAGTCTCGCGAAAACGGCTCTGAAAGAAGCCCAGAAAACCATCGATAAAGCCCTGGATATTCAAGACGAGAGCGGTGAAGAGACAGAGAATGAGTCCTCCGCCCAAAACGTGGGAAAATCTTCACCAGGTAACAGTAGTGCTGCCGAAAAAGACAACTCAGATTTCTTTGCTTCATGGGGGTTGACGGTGAGCGCTGAGAGTTCTAAAGATGAACCAATCAAGGAACAGCCTGTGGTCACCGAGAGCCCTTCTAAAGCGACGTCCCAAAGCCTTTGGGGGTCTTTCGCGGGCTCGTTTTTCGAACAGCCTAAAGACAATGAACCTGATACTGCCATAGTAAAACCCCCTAAAGCTAAATCTATGAATTTAATTTCTGATGTCAAATACGGCAGTCAAGATGATTTGTTTTCTAAAAGCCAGCTTGTTATGTCTGATGGGGCAGAGGGATTAGAAAAGAAAATACAGTGTAGTAAAGATGATGTCGGGAAAGATGATAGGCGTTCATCAACAAGGTCAAACAGACTTTCTCTAATGTCAAGTAGGAACAGTTCTGATTCTGTTGAGGTGTTGTCTCAGAGTATGAAAACTACTCCGGATTCGGAGGCTGCGTCCGGGCAATCCATGTCCCATAGCAGCAGTGTTGGCCAAAAACTTAATTCTGATTCAGTCGAAGTGCTGCCAGACAGCCTTGTGAGCCCAAGTTCTATTGAATGCCTTGGTTTCGGTAGTTACTCTAGTGACAAAAACAGTAGCACATCATCTAATCTTTCTCCAGGTGATGTAAGTGACAAGAAAACAACTACAATAGGTGAACATACGGAAAGGCCAGAAACTGCTGACAGCGTGAGCTTGGTGGCAGATGATGATGAAGACACTATGTCATACAACTCTGTATCTGAGTGCACTGCACCTACAGTCTTAGATACTGATGACAAACCAGTTAGTCCATTTCAAAAACCAATAAGAGCTGAACCAAAAAAAGGAATTGATAAAGATTTCATTCATTTGGAGCAGTCTTTGTCCCAGAAGATGCAATTCAGTGAGAATTCTTCTAATGATGGGTCCTGGTCGGACAGGACATTGAATGCAGATAGCGACAGTATTACTCTAGAGACTGCAGAAGAACAGAATAAGAAAAGTGAAGAAGAACTATTGATGGAAAGACTAAGTGATTCCTCATCATTCTACGATGTGAATGTGACTGCAGAAATGTCTAGATCTGATACATCAGCCTTTGTGAATATCGAGAGGAACCAGTGTGATGCGCCTGGCAGCAGTGACTCTTCTCAGAAAGAATGCAGCGTGAAGGAGAGAACATCGCCCATAAGTTCTGACAGTAAAAGTGATTTAGTCAAAATTGGTTCTGACAGAACGTCGGGGCATACTTCTGGTGACGAGTTAGAGACAACAACTTCGTCTGATATTGAGATAATTCCTAGTCCAAATGGTGACAGCCATGGGTACAGAAGCAGCCCCACCAAGTATGCTTTTAAGGGGAAGTTTGATGGAACTACATCTCCAAATTTAGTTGATTTAGTGTTGGGAAAGTCTCTAGCTACGAAGATAAGGGGCCACAATCGAGAGTTATCTGAAGCATCTGTGCAGAGTAATACGAGCGACGAAAGCCAGTGTTCCGAGACTGATCGTTTGATGCGGAGGTTGTGCGAGATGGCGGAGATTTTGGAATCACGGGAGAGCAGGCTGATGGAAGTGAGTCGGAGCAATGCGGAGCTGGCGGAGAACAACGCGGATTTGAAGACGCAGGTGGAGTCTTTGCTGGCTAAACATGAGGGTGGTGATATTTCTATGATCACTGAAGATTATACTCAGAGGATGTCTGCTTTGGAGAAGAAGTTCCAACAGGCTATTAGAGAAAAGGTAATTCATTAGTTTTATTCAATTTAGATCTTATTTGTCTTTAAACTTAAAAATAATTCAAAATGGGGAGACCTCTAACTAGGGTTTTCGACTCTCCAACAAACACTTAAGTTTTTGTTTTGATCACATTATTTTAGTTATAACATGAGTAAAATATTGCACATTCACGGCGCTCTTATCAGTCGTTTTCACCAATCTATGCATAAAAGTCAATTGTCATTATCATTTATGTGTTTGTTATCAAATAAAATATACTTTGTGTACATATAAAAGAAAAAATTTAAACAAAAAAATTAATCAAAAAAATTACAACTGCACAGTCTTCCCACAGATTAATGTCTTAAATCTAGGTAGGTATAATGCCATCTTGAATTAGGGGTAAAATTTTTTTCAGACACAGAGACAATGCCCAAACATTTGTATTGCATAATTGAACTCTAATTAGCTGACCTTGGACATGGCAGTATTCATTTTTATAGTATTCATTTATTTACGAAACACATATTCATGTGGACCATAATATTATTCCACAAATTTATTAATTGAGCATGCATTGTTTATAAGTGTGGGCTTAAATTTCTTTTATATTTACCCAGAAGTACAAGAAAAACGGCAATGTTTCCGTTAAACGTAATGTTTCCATGGGATTCACAAGAAATTTCGTGGTAACATTCATAATATATATGTGGGTTGTGAACGTTTTTTATTTAAATTGTTTCGTTATTTTAAGTTATTGTTAGGACTGGCACTTTTTATTTTAGAAGAGTAAATTGATGTAAAATGTCAAAGAAAAAGGATTAGACATTGAAGTTTGGAAGATGAAAAAACCTATTAAAGAAACTGAAGGAAATATTTGTTTTACTATATCCAACTGAGTAATCCCACAACTTTTTTGGGGGCTCGTCCGGGATGGTGCTCAATATTGTGGTGGTCAATATTGGATTGAAGTGAAACAACACGACTGAAGACGAAAAATCAAGACGACTATTTAAGAAGGCAAGTCATCGACGGACATATTACAGACTGTTTTACCGACTATTAGTATCCGACGGTTCATGCTTAACCGCTACGTGACGTCATTTCTGAATTCTGTTTTACCGACGCTGATGGGAAAAAATATTGCCAGATACATGAATAACGTTATTCGTATTCGTTATTTATTAACGTTATGATAAGTTGATACAACGATTTATAATATTCAGAAATAACGTTAACCCGATTTTATTATGAAGAAATAAAGACTTTAATTAATTTTCACATTGAAGACGAATATTATTGATGAGTTCAAAGAAAATATCTTATTGTACGGCACAAAGACGACTTTCATTTAAGACGAATAAGATTGCAACTAAGATGCCGCCGAAGAAAAATACCCAAGACTCAGATGTAGAAGACGTTGAAGATGTTGAGGTACAGATATCATTCAGAGACTTAGAAAAGTCTATGAATACTTTCACTGGAGATGATACTTACCCGGTTAACGAATTTATTGAAGAATTTGAAGATGTTGCTGCTTTAATGAAATGGACTAATGTCGAAAAATTAATTTACGCGAAAAGGCTTTTAGGAGGTACAGCTAAATTATTTCTACGTTCGATGGGAAGAATTAAAGATTACTCTGGGTTGAAAAAAGCATTAAAAGAAGAATTTGGTCCGAAATTAAACAGCGCCACGATTCATAAAAGACTGAGCACCCGCAAGATGAAGAATGATGAAACGTATCAACAGTATTTTTTGACAATGAAAGAAATCGCTCTGCATGGTAAAGTTGAAGATCCTGCTTTAATGGAATACGTAATTGATGGTATTAGAGACACTGAATCTAATAAAGCTATACTTTATGGTGCTTCAGACCTCAAGGAATTTCGGAAAAAGTTGGAGATTTACAGCGAGTTTAGAAAGAAGATGTCTTCACGTTCCAATTATGTTTCTCCTTCAACATCAGTCCAGTCTGGATCTAGAAAGAAAAATGACGCCGCACCACCTAAGAAACGATGTTATAATTGTGGAGATTTAAATCACCAATCATCAGCGTGTACCAAAGGCATCAAATGCTTTAGATGTAACGAGTTTGGACACAAAGGACCTGACTGTCCGAACCAAGTAAAAAAGACGTTAAATATTTTGAAGAACGACAAGATCGAAGCTCCTTTTAAGCTAGTCAAGATTAATTCTACCCCGATGATATCACTTGTTGACACTGGAAGTGATGTTAACCTCATAACTGAAACTGGATTTGAAGACATAAAACGAAAAATTACTGACTATAAAGATATGAAGATTTATTTAACTGGTATAGCTGAAAAACAAATGTTAACAGAAGGAATATTTACTGCGAAAGTTGAAATTGATGATGGATTCTCGGATATGACTTTCTACGTTGTGAAAGATAATGCCATTCCCGTAAGATTGATTATTGGCAACCCGATCCTGAAAGAGTTTGAAGTTAAGTTCACTAAAGATGGAATTGAAATGGAAAAGATTATGCATCTAACCCTACTAGTAGAAAATAATGAGAATACTGAAGAATTCAATATAGATGACTCACAATACACAGCTGAAATAAAGAAAATGATCAAAGACTATAATCCTAAAGAAGAAACTAAGAAAAGTAATGTAACATTAAAAATAATACTTACCGATGAAACGCCGATATACCAAAGTCCACGTCGCCTGTCACCTCTGGAAACAGATATAGTTCGTAAACAGATTAATGAGTGGCTGGATAAAGAGATAATAAGACCTAGTAAATCAGATTTTGCATGTGCAATAGTTTTAGCTAATAAAAAAGACGGAACCAAAAGAATTTGTATGGACTACAGAGGAATTAACAAGAAGATAATAAGAGAAAGATTTCCTTTGCCGCTGATTGATGATCAGATTGATAAATTAAAAGAAGCTATTATGTTTACGTCTCTTGATTTAAAAAATGGATTTAATCACGTGGATGTTGATGTAGATAGTCGGAAGTACACTTCTTTTGTGACACCGCAAGGCCAGTTCGAGTTTATCAAAATGCCGTTTGGTCTATGCACAGCGCCATCCGTTTTTCAAAGATATATCAACGATGTTTTTCACGATTACATAACTGATGGTACTGTACTATCTTATCTTGATGATTTAATCATTCCCGCAAAGACAGAAGAAGAATCACTGGCTAAAACAAAGAAAATATTTAAAAGAGCGGAAGAATTTGGTCTGATATTCAATTGGAAAAAATGTCATTTTATGAAGAAGGAAATAGAATATTTAGGATACATAATTTGTAACAATGAAGTAAGACCATCCAAAGAGAAAATAAAAGCTGTTGCAAATTTCAAAAAGCCCACTAATATCAAAGCCGTTCAATCGTTTCTTGGTTTAACTGGATATTTCAGAAAGTTTGTTCAGAATTATTCTCTAATAGCTAAACCTATGACAGATCTGTTAAAGAAAGGAGTTGTTTTTAATTTTGACGAAATATGTGAACAAGCCTTTATAAGATTAAAAGATATACTTACCAATTCGCCGGTTCTCCGAATTTATAATCCTGCTTTATACACAGAAGTACACACCGATGCAAGTGCAGATGGTTACGGAGCTGTTCTATTACAAAAAAATCCGATTGATGATCAGTTACACCCAGTGCATTTTATGAGTAAAAAGACTACTCCCGCTGAGAAGAAGTATCATAGTTATTATTTAGAAATTTTGGCTATTGTTGAAGCAATAAAGAAATTTAGAGTATACTTACAAGGGATACACTTCAAAATTGTAACCGATTGTTCTGCATTAACGATGACACTACAAAAGAAAGACTTACCTCCACGAGTTGCACGATGGGCCTTATTGCTCGAAGAATACGACTATGAGATAGAACACCGATCTGCATCACGAATGAAACACGCAGATGCGCTGAGCAGATATCCTGTCTGTTTAGTTCTTTCTGAAACTATAGCAAGGATAAAGAAAGCACAAAACGAAGACGAACATGTAAGATTGATTAAGAAGATTTTAGAGACAGAAGATTACAAAGATTATGTTGTTCAGAATGAAATATTGTATAAGTGGAAAGACGGAAATAAAATAATTGTTGTTCCTAAAAAGATGCAATGGGAGATCATTAGGAAGAATCACGAGAAAGGTCATTTCGGAATAGTAAAGACTGAGGAACTTATTGAAAGAGAATATTATATAGAGAATTTAAGAGAAAAGATTAAGAAAATTGTTGATAATTGCGTTGAGTGCATAATTGTATCTCATAAAAAGGGCAAAAAAGAAGGTTTGCTTAATCCGATTGATAAGGGTAGTGTCCCATTGTCGACCTATCACATAGATCACTTAGGACCCCTTACATCAACAAATAAAAGTTACAAGGACATACTTACAGTAGTTGACGCGTTTACCAAATTTACTTGGATTTATCCTGTGAAGACTTTAACAACAGAAGAGACTATTAACAAACTGACTTTACAACAACAAGTTTTTGGGTCACCCGAACGCATAATAACAGACCGAAACGCTGCATTTACTTCAAATGATTTTAAAGAGTATTGTAAGAATGAGAACATTACACATTATTTAATAACGACTGGTCAGCCAAGAGGAAACGGACAAGTAGAGAGGGTACATCAGATAATTATAAACGTACTTGCTAAACTAAGCGCCGATGATCCTACGAAATGGTACCGTCGTGTATCAAATGTACAGCGTTGTTTGAACGGAACTTATCAACGTAGCATTGGAATGACGCCGTTTGAATTGATGTTCGGAGTAAAGATGAGAGATAAAGATGATGGAATATTAAAATTGATTGAAGAAGAAATTATTCAAGAAGTAAACGACAAGAGGCAAGAAATAAGGGAGAAAGCTAAAGAGTCTATAAGGAAAATACAAGAAGAGAATGTGAAGTACTACAATCGGAAGAGAAAAGAGGCTTTTTCTTATGATATTGGAGATTTAGTAGCGATCAAGAAGACACAGTTCTCACAAGGGAGTAAACTGTACCCTAAGTTTCTAGGACCCTACGAAGTCACCGAAAAGAAACGTAACGACAGATACGTACTAAATAAAATAGGAACGGCGGAAGGCCCTATTAAGACAACTAGTTCTGCAGATTACATGAAGCCTTGGGTCTCCTCGGAAGATAGTATTTCATCTGGGACAGATGAATAGTCAGGACGGCCGTGTGGGTTGTGAACGTTTTTTATTTAAATTGTTTCGTTATTTTAAGTTATTGTTAGGACTGGCACTTTTTATTTTAGAAGAGTAAATTGATGTAAAATGTCAAAGAAAAAGGATTAGACATTGAAGTTTGGAAGATGAAAAAACCTATTAAAGAAACTGAAGGAAATATTTGTTTTACTATATCCAACTGAGTAATCCCACATATATATATAATCTCTTATGACGGGGTTAACAGAGCCAAAGACCACGTTCAGCTGTTTGGCTTACAGCTAATAGAAACCCCTAAAATAAGAATTCTTAGCCTTTCCTTTAGTCGCCTTTTACGATGTCCATGGGAAAGATTAGAGTATTCCTATTTTCATGTGCCGGGAACCACACGGTACTAAGCAAACTTACGTAGATAAAACTTAAAATCCAATAAACAAAAAATCTCCTGCTATCTCACTCATAATAGCGGAGAAATCAGTTCGCGGGTTCAAATGCCGCGCTCTGATTGGTTATATTTTTTAGAAAAAAAATTAGACTTCTAATCCAGTGGTAATAATAATGAAAATTAAATCTGCAGGACCAGCTAAGGAAACAGCTTGACTCATTGAAGTCCGAGTCTTCGTCCCGCAAGAACTCCTCGGAAATGGAGAACGCGCTGAAAGAGAAAGATGACGTCATCGCCCAGCTGCAAGAGGAGGGGGAGAAGCTGGCCAAGCAGCAGCTGCAGCACTCCAACATCATCAAGAAGCTGCGCGCCAAGGAGAAGGATAACGAGCAAGTCATCAAGAGTATGAGGTATGTCAATGATCACAACATCGCTCAGTATCAGATGAGTTAGTATTATTATAACACAAGTTTTCAACTAACTTATTTAATTATAACTACTACCGCTTCCAAAGTGCATGTGCAGAAGAAGCGGCGGAACAAACTACACTGCAGCATTTTCACCGGACGTCAATTTACAAATATAGATCTCTTAAATCTAAATCGTGGACGAATGCACATTGTCTACATTATAAAACATAAATGAATGTAAAACTTATTATTTTAATACAAGTATTTCGTTAAATATTATATGCAGAGATCATGGCAAGTGGAAAGAGGTAGTCTCTGCCTACCCCTCTGGGAAAGAGGCGTGATTTTATATATGTATGTATGTATTTCGTTAAATTTATATTTATTTAATATCCAGGGACAAGATAGCAGAACAGTCAGCGGAGATGGACCGGCTGAAGCGGTCGATGGCAGCGAAGGAGGAGCTGGAAGTGAACCAGATTGAAGCCGTGTACCGTCTCACCACGGCCAATAAGAAGTTGGAGACTGAGCTGTTGGAGGTACATTTGTTAATTTGAAGCTAGGTACTCTTGATGAGTTAACATAATAAGAACTAATAATATAAAGAAGAACATAATGAAAGTTAGCATAATATTAATTTACTAAGTACAGTGCACGTCACTACAATAGGACCACTCTGTTTCTTTCTAATAGAGCTCATAGAGCTCATAAGGCGACTAAGGAAATACATATAGTGCATCGTTTAACATAAACCAATACGGGTAAGGTACCACGGCAAAGGTTGCGGACGTCACACGGAGTCGCTTCGTGTTAAACCCTGATTTGCCAGGAACATTGTCAAAAAGCGCATCAAGAGAAGTGAGGATGTATTCAGAAAAAGATCATCATAAATTTGTTAACATCCACCTAGCGTATTCACGGTCATTTCTTTCGCACTGATACAATGAGATAACAGTCCATAAACAGCTGATTAAATCAGTGTAGTCTCCGGTTTTGATAAAGTGACAATAGGTTTTTATCTCATTGATAAGCTAATTAGATGTACTTAATATACTCAAGCCAACTACTCAAACATGTTTATAAAATGCTCTGAAATATAAAAGTCTGTCTTTGAAAGGGTGTCTGTTTGCATGGTGATTCTTTTAAGTTAAAGCAATCAAATACTAATTATATGTTTTTTTATTTGTATGAGAATTTAATTAATTATATTTAATTAGGTATAATTAATATTATATACACATGAGTCATACAGAGTATGGTGAGGGAAAATAGGAAACCTGCACATTTATGCAACTGAATGTGTAACAATGATTCAATATTGGTTAGCTGCATATTAAGTTCTGGCACAGTGTTATGCAGGACATGTATCTGATAAAATATTTTCTGAAATTAATGAAATATTAAGCAAATGATAATTTCCAGACAAAAAGCCAACTAGAAGACACCACGTCCCGCCTGGAAACTACACGTAGTTCCCTTGAAGTGGCTCGCCGGGAGCTGACCGAGCTTCAGCGCGGCGCCACCGAGGTGTTCCGGCTGCGGGCCGCCAACGCGAGGCTGGAGGAGGAAGCTGGTGCCGAGAGGCAGGCGGCCGAGACCCTCAGGCATGAGCTGCAGCAGCTGCGGGCCGAGATGGTCAATGGTGAGCACTGCTCCGGCTGCCGGCACAGCACGCAGAGAGACAGGCGGCCGAGACCACGGGCTGCAGCAGCTGCGGGCCGAGATGGTCCATGGTGAGCACTGCTCCGGCTGCCGGCACAGCACGCAGAGAGACAGGCGGCCGAGACCACGGGCTGCAGCAGCTGCGGGCCGAGATGGTCCATGGTGAGCACTGCTCCGGCTGCCGGCACAGCACGCAGAGAGACAGGCGGCCGAGACCACGGGCTGCAGCAGCTGCGGGCCGAGATGGTCCATGGTGAGCACTGCTCCGGCTGCCGGCACAGCACGCAGAGAGACAGGCGGCCGAGACCACGGGCTGCAGCAGCTGCGGGCCGAGATGGTCCATGGTGAGCACTGCTCCGGCTGCCGGCACAGCACGCAGAGAGACAGGCGGCCGAGACCACGGGCTGCAGCAGCTGCGGGCCGAGATGGTCCATGGTGAGCACTGCTCCGGCTGCCGGCACAGCACGCAGAGAGACAGGCGGCCGAGACCACGGGCTGCAGCAGCTGCGGGCCGAGATGGTCCATGGTGAGCACTGCTCCGGCTGCCGGCACAGCACGCAGAGAGACAGGCGGCCGAGACCACGGGCTGCAGCAGCTGCGGGCCGAGATGGTCCATGGTGAGCACTGCTCCGGCTGCCGGCACAGCACGCAGAGAGACAGGCGGCCGAGACCACGGGCTGCAGCAGCTGCGGGCCGAGATGGTCCATGGTGAGCACTGCTCCGGCTGCCGGCACAGCACGCAGAGAGACAGGCGGCCGAGACCACGGGCTGCAGCAGCTGCGGGCCGAGATGGTCCATGGTGAGCACTGCTCCGGCTGCCGGCACAGCACGCAGAGAGACAGGCGGCCGAGACCACGGGCTGCAGCAGCTGCGGGCCGAGATGGTCCATGGTGAGCACTGCTCCGGCTGCCGGCACAGCACGCAGAGAGACAGGCGGCCGAGACCACGGGCTGCAGCAGCTGCGGGCCGAGATGGTCCATGGTGAGCACTGCTCCGGCTGCCGGCACAGCACGCAGAGAGACAGGCGGCCGAGACCACGGGCTGCAGCAGCTGCGGGCCGAGATGGTCCATGGTGAGCACTGCTCCGGCTGCCGGCACAGCACGCAGAGAGACAGGCGGCCGAGACCACGGGCTGCAGCAGCTGCGGGCCGAGATGGTCCATGGTGAGCACTGCTCCGGCTGCCGGCACAGCACGCAGAGAGACAGGCGGCCGAGACCCTCAGGCACGAGCTGCAGCAGCTGCGGGCCGAGATGGTCAATGGTGAGCACTGCTCCAGTTGCCGGCACTGCATGCAGAGAGACAGGCGTTTAATGCACTTAAGTTGTTAAGCATGAAGATGGGTCTATTTTCACTATGTTGATAAGATGGTTAAGTAAGAATAAAATTCTTGTACAGTACTAAAGTATATAATTATGCAAAATGCCATTAAATCTGGTTTCTGAGGGTTTCTCTCTTATCCCTATGGAAGCCAAATTTTTGTTACATATTAGTTAAGCTGTAGGCTCTTATTAATCTGTTCATTGTTGTATTTTATATTGCATTTGTGCAGAGCCAAACTTCTGAGTTGAGCATTGTATATACAGGATGACTTTTAATTCAACTGCATAAATTTAACTGTTAAGTGTATTCATCTAAAGGATATTTAAAAACGTTAAAATATCGGTTCATATTTCAGAAGTACGAAAAAAAATAAAGTATCAAAATCCACGATCCTAAATACGTCATATCACCCTGGACGGCGGAAAAGCGACGCGTAAGATTCAGAGGTCAACGACACAATTCATTCAGCTGAGCGATCTCGACAACTCTGTACTTGATCTTGATACTAGCAAAAAAAAAATTTAGTTTTTTTTTCAGACATTTATTTACATGTTTAGTTTAAATTTCTTTTAATAGTATTGGTCTTTAATAAAGCGTGTGACGTAGGTTTTGAGGGTTTTTTAAATGTGAAAATGATGACGTTTAATTGAAATAAAAATAGGCTCAAACGGCTCAGAAGCATGGGTATAGTCTATGTTTAAAAGGATGCAGTTGTTTTAAATGTCACCCTATATATATTTATATATAAAGAATGGTATAAATTGTCATGATATTGCAACAGAGCAGAGCCGCGCGGCCGGCCGCGAGGAGGCGCTGCGGCGCGCGGCGGACGAGGCGCGCGAGCAGCTGGCGCTGGCCACGCGCGACTCGCCGCAGCTCATGCGCGTGAGTGCCACCACTGTTTATACCGATATCGTTTACATTCTCGAGGTCTGTTTCATCTATGTACCGAATTTCGTCAAAATCGGTTCAGTAGTTTCTGAGTTTATCCTTCAATCGTATAAGCACCGTGCATGCCAAATTTAAAATAAGTCAAATACTGACAGATTTATATTTAAAAAAAAAATTGAAATTTCTTTTTTTCCTTTGCCTTGTCTCATAATTTGAGGTCGGATGCGGTAGGACTACCTCTTTTAGATTATCCGTGTAGACAATTGGGCCCTCTACAAATTTCTGGACCCTGTTAACCATTACGAGAAGAAGACTCGTAAGAAACACATGATTTCCTACAAAATTCTTAAAATAGGACAACTCCATCTCTTTCCCATGGATATTGTAAAAGGCGACTGAGGGCTTATAAACTTAGCATTTTTTTAGGTTTAGGTTTTAGGTTAGAATGGGCTAGCAACCTTTCACTAATTGAATCTTAATTCTATAATTAAATTATAATTAAGGCCACACCATTTAATTATTATAAGTGCCGTGTGGTTCCCGGCACCAGTACAAAAAAATAATAGGACCACTCCCATCTCTTTCCCATGGATGTCGTAAAAGGCGACTAAGGGATAGGCTTACAAACTTGGGATTCTTTTTTTTAGGCGACGGGCTAGCAACCCGTCACTATTTAAATCTCAATTGTATCATTAAGCCAAATGGCTGAGCTTGGCCTATCAGTGTTTTCGAGACACACGGCACATATTGATGTGTGCGCGTGCGCAGGACGAGGGCGTGGCGACGCTGCTGTGCCAGCTGGCGGCGCTGCAGCGCGCGGCGCTGGACCGCGACGCCAACTACCACAACTACGTGGGCGCCGTCGCCGACAAGCTCAGTGAGGCTCGCCCTTTGTCACTCCGTGCCTATATATATGTATATATATGTATATGTTACATTTCATACAAAAGATTTATTTTCTCAAATTGGTTACAAGGTATCACTTATTGACGTCACATCACTTAAATCTTATTATGACTACTGCCGCTTCCAAAGCGTCAGTGCAGAAGAAGCGGTAACAAACTGCACTGCAGCATTTCTTCAACAACGTCAACTTCACAACTATCCAAACTTAGACATGTAGATACAGATGGAAAAAATGATTAAAATGTTAAAGAGTTACGTTCTATTTTATAAGATGGGTATGGACTATATGATCAGAGCGTTGATATGGAATTGTTAAGGTGTCCAGTTGAAATTCATGTTGTTTATTTGTCACAGGATCAGAGTCCACTCTGGTCATGTACCAAAGATTATTTCGAAGTTATGTACTTTACTATGAAAACTTATTAATGGTCTTACGGTGAAGGAAAGCATGATGAGGAAACCTGCACATTTAGGCAACCGAATAAAGGTTAATCATGATCCAATACAGGGCAAAGATTGCGGAGGTCAGGTGGGAGTCGTTTTGTGTAAAAGCCTGACTCACCCATTCCAGAATCCATGGTCAAAGGTGAAACCCGAGGTTCTCCTCTCTAGGCTGATGAAGATTTAATAGGGAATATAGCTCGTAGGAAGAAGAAGGTGTAATCAGATGATGAGGTGTTATTTAGGAAATTTTAACTTAATACATATAATTCTCCTGAGTTCTAAGTATCGAGGAACAGAGAAGATAAACGTATCGGTTATACAACAGACGCAGCTGACGCCAGGATAGCCAAAGCCACGGAGAACGAGCGCGTGGCTCGCGAGCAGAACGAGCAGCTGCGCCTGCACATCTCCAGCCTGCAGCAGAGACTCCGCGACGGAGACGCTCTGGCCGACAGGATCCGAGCGCTGGAGCAGCAGCTGCGGGAGACGGAGTGTTCGCTGGCCAGGTGAGCTCCAGCAGGAGGTGGCACATCTCCAGCCTGCAGCAGAGACTCCGCGACGGAGACGCTCTGGCCGACAGGATCCGAGCGCTGGAGCAGCAGCTGCGGGAGACGGAGTGTTCGCTGGCCAGGTGAGCTCCAGCAGGAGGTGGCACATCTCCAGCCTGCAGCAGAGACCCCACTTCATTCAATTCTTCTTAAGCGAAGAGTAGAGCAAATTTTAGCTGTCTTTTTCTATGCCTTACATTTCTACCATCGTCTTGAATGCCCTGATGACAGTCAACGATAAGACTTAAAATTTCATGGACCTTACAGGGATTGTCCTTTCAGGATAAGGAATAGTGTGATAAGGATATGTTGTGATGTGAAAGAAGATATAGTGATAGGAATAGAAAAGGGAATGCTTAAATGGTTTGGTCATGTCGAGAGGATGAATGAAAACAGGTTGACTAAGCGAATATACAAAGGAAGTGCGAATGGGACTGTTGGATCTGTTTACCTCGTAAGGCATAAATGTATATGGCATGTGGTGTATGTAGACTGAAGGAATGGCTTGTACGTGTCGAATCATTTTAAGACTATCGGCTCTATCCATCCCAAGTCTAAGAGATATAACGTGATTATATCACACACGCTCAGATAATGACGTCTTTATCCTTTATAAGGCAGACAGAGCCAATAGCCTGAAGATTTTATATATATGTATACAATATGTTTTGGTACGTCGTCACCAGCAAAACCCAGGAGCTGGAAGAAGCCAAGGCCTCGTGGGCCGCGGAGGAGGCGGCGCTGCGGCAGGGCGCGGCGCGGCTCGAGGCCGAGCTGCGGGAGCAGGGCGCCGCGCTGGCGGCCGAGAGGAACCGCGCCGCCATTCTGCAGGTACGCCTGCCTAGGGTTCAAAAAAGCGGGAAATTTTCCGGTTTTTTTTCAAATTCCCTCGTATTTATACAAGTTTTTTACGAAAGTTTCAAGAAAGATAAGAATGAAATATTTCATTTTTTTTATTAATAAAACAGTAAAAATTGGTAATTATACATAGAATATACATATATTTTTCCAATCGTTTTTTTTATATTTTTCGAAACAAACGACGAAAATCTCAATAAAACCGTTTTTTCCCCAAGGTTTTATTCTGATATATTTCAATGTAACAAACCAATAAAACGGTAAAAAACGAAAAAACGTTTATTACACCGAAAAAAACAATTTGTTTCTTTCGGAATTTTCAACGCTACGCCTGCCCTGCGGCATTCCCATGGGTTTTACTTAAGATTTTCATGGACATTGTCACTATTTGAATATCAATTCCGTGTTTAACCCATACAGCTTAATTCTCTCGTCCACATTTTTATTCTAAGTTTGGATAGTTGTGAAGTTGACGTTGTTGAAGAGAATGCTGCAGTGCAGTTTGTTACCGCTTCTTGTGCACTGACGCCTTGGAAGCGGCAGTAAATTTAGTTTTGAGTAATTTATTTGACGTCAACCAATGTTGTGAAACCAAAAGATTTGACAATTATTAAGCGATATGAAGTATCCTATAATAATGAATAAAAATTTTGAATTTGTGGTCTT
Organism: Amyelois transitella; assembly: GCF_032362555.1. Lineage (NCBI taxonomy): Eukaryota > Metazoa > Arthropoda > Insecta > Lepidoptera > Pyralidae > Amyelois > Amyelois transitella. The sequence continues at coordinate 173,702 of NC_083514.1, read as the reverse complement.
CAGTCTTTGTGAAACTGTGAGTTCTGTTTATCCCGATAAGGATAGAGACGTGATTTTATAAACATATTTACGAGTATGTTTGTTTTTTCATAGAGTCAGTTACAGCGACAGGCGACTGACAACTGTCCCTAAAGACATTGCTAATGTTATGTGCCCGGAATATTCCTGTTTCTGGAATAAATCCATAAAATCTCCATTTGAATGTCAACTGTCAAACGTCAACATTTTGACAGGAACTCAAACGTCAGTTTTATTTTTTTTAATATGATGTTGATTATTATGTTCCCGTGAACAAGTGTAAGTGTTTAAGGGTGTTACATTAACAAATTCACAAAATATTTTTTGAAAAAAATATAAAATAAAAATTTGGAAACGAGAACTAATAAGTACAATTAAATCACTTACACTAAGGAATAATTTTTGTCTTAAAATGAAAAAGTAGATATAAGAATGCTGCTAAGTAAGAAAGTGTCCCGTTATTCCCTCAGGAGCAGCTGACCCGCGGCGAGCCGTCCCCGCCGCCGTCCGTGGCGTCCGACTCGCTGTCCAACTCCATGTGGCCGCTCGTGAGTATACTACTACATTTATAAATAATACAGGTATTTGGCGGGAGAGTTCGACCGCCACCAAAAGGAATTTCTTCCGCCAGGTTAGGTGTTATGCCTGGGGAACCGCGCTACAGACGATGTTGAGTCGGAGGTTGTATATGCTCCGATCCGTGAAACTTTGCTTGCGCGATTTAGACTCTTCACTGTTATTGGATGATAGCGTCGCGTGATTGGCTGCTGTGACTTATGACATATCTACAGATGTAGCCACAGGTAGAAAACGCATACGTAAATATTATTTTATGTACTCTTATGTTTGTTGGCCGTTTATGCACATAAAAAAGATATATAACAAATTACAATACAGTCATTAGATTAAGAGGAATATATAGAATGGCGGGCTTATCCCAATCGGGTTTCTTCCATTCAACCGAAATATAAAGGAAAATCCATTTTTAAAGAGGCAGCAGACATAAAAAGCATTGAGAATGCTTTAAAATAATCAATTAATCATAAATATGAGTATCCTTGTTGCAATTGTCAGATTGATCATAATTATCATTTCAACCTCGGTGGAGGCTATATAGTAAAAGAAAAGAAAGGTTTTAGAAAGTTTATCGAAATAAATATTGTGTGAATTAAAAAAATGGAAAAATATTTTTTTTCCTATTTCTCCACTTTTTACAATGAATCGAATTATTATTCTGATGTTTTTAACTGGATCGTGAATATACGATGTAAAGTACAAACAATTTCAAAGTATTTATGGTTTTGTAAACATTTTTTGTTTGTGAGTTTTTTTTATGTCGTCATTCACAAGTTTAGCAAACTAACTAGTTAAACTGCAACTATCCACTTGTTTAATAAAATTCTTGGAAAGTAATTTATTCGATGTCTACCAATGTTGTGATACCAACAGATGTGACAATAATTAAGTGTTGTTCGAGATGTCCCATAATAATGACTTTTAAAACAGCGAACACCGGAGTTCCATGGAGTGATTTTTCTGCTTCCCTGTATCTCAAGTTATTCCAAGTGTCCAATCCGAGGCGCTGACAATGAGTACCCTTCTTGACCTTTACTTCATCAGCTGCTGGTATTGAAAGTTCTGCTTCTGTGGTAATAGCATCGAAGCTTAGGATGGTATTTGTGTCGTATTGATTTACCATTGGGCCAATTTCCGATAGTGTCTGGTAAGTAGTCAGTCAGTATCCGAGAGGGATGAGTCTGCCTCAGCGATGGTCACATTTGTGTTTTCTAACGGCAGTCGGGATTTTCTCAATAGAGGCAGCCGATACGGACATCATCTGCTGCATCATGTTGGAGAATATTTCGGTTTGTTTCTCAAGAGCAGCTGCGATTGGATCTTTTTTATCTTGAACCTCTGAAGTATAGTGAGGGGTTCTAAGTTTATGGTTCGCTCCGGTGTCTGGCTGGGGAATGTTGACGCTCTCTTTCTAGATGGCCTACTCGGAGAATCTTGTCAACTTCTTCCCTAGAAAGAAGCTAAGATTTCATTCTGAGTAAAGGACCAGTTGATCATTTTAAGTTTTATAGATTTGTTAGTTTTTTCTGACAGGTCAGTCAGTTCGAATACTTTAGCAATTTTTAGTGTCGGTATTGCAAATCTTAATTTGTTAGTGACTTTTGGGTCAGGTGGATCCCCAATAATGCGATGGATATCCACGTCCTCCACAGCCCAGTCCTTCCAGTCTTGTGGCATGATTGCGGTGATGGCGTCATGTATCTTATCAATGACTGTTTTAGACGGCGATGCCGAGGTCTATTAGAAGAGCAGAATGTCTCTTATGGTCCGTATTTCCCTGTAGGAAACTTTGATTTGTGTCATATTATACCGTATCAGAGCCGTAGTGGCCTAAGAATAAAATACTCGAGTCAAAGGAGCCGTCGGGCGAACCGAGCCGACGGATCAGGCCAGTTATGAGCCGACGGGTAGTTCGTTAGGCCAGTAGATCGATTTATTGATGCGTCAGATTATTGGTATTGTCAGAGAACCATAAGGACAACGGAACAGGAGCCGACGGGTCAAATTTTGATCCGACGTTTGCCGGTAAGACGAGCGGGAGGTTCCCGACCCGACGGGCGATGGAATTAACGGAATTAGTTTCTCGTCAGCAAAATACGATACTGGCTGTGTGCGGTGTCGTGATAATGATAAAACAGTAATAACCGTTAACTTTATGCAATGCCATAACAATGTTAAGTAAACATTGTATTTCCTAATCGTGGAGAATTGTCGTCCGACCAGAGGAGGCATTTTTTATTTGTGTAGTTCTGAAATAAATGTTTATTTACCTTATAAATACTTGTTTCTATTTCTATATTATATAAATGTTTGTTTTGCGAACGAGCACACGTCGTTACTGGGGGGAAAATCAAAGCGTTCTGACACAAGCAGCTAGCCGGCGAGCTATGGTGCACACGTCACTGTCAATTCACAGTGTTGCCAGTTGTCAACGATCACACTAGGACAATATACGTTCAATATACTTGTAGGACAGTGTTACCTGGGGTAAAAATCAGAATGCATTCTTAAGGTGGGTCAAGCGAAGGCTCGGACCTCTAAATGAGTAATTTACTGCACATTGCAGGAGGACGTGCCGGGCCCCGCGCCGGCGCCCGCCGTGTGCGCGCTCAGCGTGGAGGACACTCTGTCCACCCTCACGAGGAGGGACGGGGAGCTGCGGGCGCAGGCCGGCACCATCGCCGCGCTGCTGGGCGAGCGGGAGCGGCTGCGGGCGCTGCTGGCCGCGCTGCAGGCCAGGCTGGACCTCTACCAGGTACGGGGCGGGTCCCGGGGCAGGCGGGGCTGTTGCTCAGTCCAAGCTAAATTGTTTAGCTTAATGATGGCTAGTGACAGGTTGCTAGCCCATCACCTAAAAGAAGAATCCCAACTTTATTACCCTTTCTGTCAAAGCCCGCCGTTGTAAGACTCGTGGTCGTGTGAGCGGGGTAGATCCAATATTCACATCACTCTGAGTCAGACGGTGCTAGATGGAGAAAGTAGTAGTCCGCCGTGATGTAGTTCACAATCGCGCGGGTGTTTCCCGACTGCGCCACGCGGCATGTGGTCATGCGCCCGCGCAGTGCCCCGCTAGTTTCCCCGCTCCGGAATAGCTCCCAAAAGTCGGGAAGCCGTGATACTATCCTTTGATTGACTTTTCCAATCTGCACGGAAAGAGAAGCAGCTCACACACACTGTATAGGTATTCGCGCCATAAAAACGGCGTCGCGCGTGCCCGTGCTACCCGACCAGCATGAAAACAAATCTTCAATACGTAATGTATTCATAAATAGTGAAAAACACACAATTTTTCACGCACAATATTCAGTAGTACGTATAATGCCTCGTCAAAGATTTTGATAAGAATTAAAGTGTATGCAACTGACATCAAACCATTAAAATGTAAAAAAATCATCCCTCATTTAATTAATATAAGTACAACATATTTTTTGTTTTCATATTAATATTAAATAATTATAAAATTCATATTTGTATGTCATCATCACCACATGTCGTATACCCACCCTGTATAGATATCACTCAAGTCTCCTCATTACGTGAAGCGAGAAAGTCAATAAACTACTAACCCGATTTTTATGAAACAGGCACGGAGATAGACTTCTTAGCCTCTTGAGTAATGATGGTTGCATTACTCGGAAAGGTGAATTAATTACTTTTTTTCCGGAAGTTTCCACGGGTACGAAGCCGCGGGCAAAAGTTTGATCTAATTTGTATTATTTATTATAAAATTATATTTTTGTTTTACCAAAGACAAACAAAATTGAAATGTTAATACTGAATGTATGTATTCTTACTGCGCTATATATAATTCATTCATATTATGGGAAAAGAGTTTTATTTTAAACACTGATCGACAGAATTATTTTGAGAGATTGCTAAGATCTAAGAAATAAAAGGATCTTAGGGAACTTATTCATAAAAATAGCTTTTGCCCAGGACTGTCCCAAGGAAATTCCGGAATAAAAAGTAAGTATTCATATCACACCACACGCTCGCATTCCCGCTTTGCACTCTTAAGGTCAGATGACAACATTCATTTACTGAAATTTTATTAAAATTTTATAATTTTTTTTTTCATAATACATTGGTATACCATCACACATTCTCCGGTACATTTTCAGGTGTTTGGTTATAAGATTAGGATACCTCTATACATCGTCCACACAAAAGAGATTCACGAACATATTTGGCTATTTTACATTAATAGGGTTATTTAAAGAAAACATTTGAACAACTCGAAATTTTGTTCATGAAAAATGCTCCATTTTTCTATACGTCTTTTTTATATAAATTTTCGGGGAGATCGGTTCAGTGGTTTAACCTTTAAAATTTAACAAACATATATACATACAATCACGTCTCTATCCCTTACGGGGTAGGCAGAACCAACAGTAAATATAAATAAATAAAATAAATATATACGGGACAAATTACACAGATTGAGTTAGCCTCGAAGTAAGTTCGAGACTTGACGAGATACTAACTCAACGATACTATATTTTATAATAAATACTTATATAGATAAACATCCAAGACCCAGGCCAATCAGAAAAAGTTCTTTTCTCATCATGCCCTGGCCGGGATTCGAACCCGGGACCTCCGGTGTCACAGACAAGCGTACTACCGCTGAGCCACAGAGGCCGTCAACAACAACAACAACAAACATACTTTATCTATTAGTTCCACACTATGCTACGCGTTTGTGTAATATCACATTTCAAATCATGATCTTTCATTAATAATGATAGAATTGAGATTCAAATAGTGACAGGTTGCTAGCCCATCGCCTAAAAGAGGAATCCCAAGTTTATAAGCCTATTCCTTAGTCGCCTTTTACGACATCCATGGGAAAGAGGGAGTGGTCCTATTCTTTTTTGTAATGGTGCCCGGGAACCACACGGCACAGCTATATCACATTTGAAATGAGTATGTGATAATTCCCCAGGGCATCCAAGAGCAATACGACGCGCTGCTGCAGATGTACGGCGAGAAGGAGGAGCAGCTGTCGGAGCTGCGGCTGGACCTGCAGGACGTGACGCAGCTGTACAAGCAGCAGCTGGACGAGCTCATCGCGCTCCGCCAGCACAGGTAGCTCCGGTAGCTCGCGCCGCTCATACTAGTGTGTACGAAGCGGAAAATTTACAATTATTTGCCTAATTTTTCCGATTCATAACTCTTGTTCAGAACCGCCTCCAATTGATACCCTCCTTTTTTGAAGTCGGTTAAATTTCTTCAACCTTCTCCTAAGTCCAATGAGCATTTTCTGAAAAACCGCATCAAAATCGGTTTGGAGGTTGTTAAAAGGGAAAATTAAAAATATTTTTGAGTCTGGAGTATTTCTATGTTGGATATGTTGCTAATATGAAGCGCTACCATGAGCGTCTTGGATACTAAAAACTATATTTGATAAAAATGGCCGTCGAGTTGTGAGTGCGAGTTTTTGGAATTCTTGACTATGTGAATCATGATAACGTACTCTGTGAATTCTTGATTTTTTGTGATATAAATCATTCGAGTATGTTAACTTCGGCAGTTTCATAAGAACAAGACAAGCATTAGCGCCAAAATGGCTTAAAACGATCATTTGTCGCCAGTGTGAAGTCGAGAGTATATTATTGAGGTCAGTCTGCTATGCCGTGCGGCAGTGACTTGCGGAATTAACTGAATGTCTATGATAAATATCATTTAAATTAATGATTAATACGAGTAACTTAAGACTAGCCTGTAATTTTTTATTATTTTGGAAATTACAGGGAAGACAATCTATATGTCTATATGATATGCGTGCACGTCACTGCCATACGATTACAAATTAAGTTTCTGTGAAATATCACAAATTTCAAAAATTGAATTCATTCCACTTTTAAATAAATGTATAACCCAATTATAACTCATGAATTAATAGTAGCCAATTAAATAGTTTTTCCTTCAGAAATAAAGGATTTTAAGGTTTTAAAAGAAGGTAAACGAAATTACAACGTCTAAAATCCAGCCAATGGCGTGCCACCACAGATAAAAAACATTTCATCGATTGGCGGAATGGATTGGTGTTATCGAACCTTCTTTTAAATACCCTAAATATAGACTGTAGGTACTGCTTACTTAATTGCTATTTCATTACAGGTGTACGTAGTATTTAGATGAAGGGCAATATGTATCCTTAGAATAATCACTCATTATCACTCAATTTTTGAATGTCAGTTTAAAAAACTTATGTATTACGGTCCGTGTGAAAGTTCCTTAAGTCAGTCATGCCATCATTTAGTCTGTTATTTTAGTCATTATGGATTTATTACGTTAATGGTGTAAAGGTACAGATATACATACGCAAGAGTGTTTTGCTGGAAATAAAAATACAGAAAACTTGAAAATAAATTGATGATTGTGTTTGTACATCTGTACCGTGATACATAAATGATATATATTTGGTGCTTGGCAGGTGTAATTATATTTATTTGGCCAATCTCGGGTGATGTTTTAGATTTATAATGTGTTATTATGTATATTGTTATTATTTGTGCCGTCTTCTCCCGATTGAGCATTTGTCTGTAATAATTTCTGACATTTATTCCCAGAATAAGTAATTTTAATGTTTAAACTAAGTAGTTAAGGTATACATGTCTGAATGTCGATTCAAAATCAATTAGAGGAAATAGTTGTAACCTTTGACTTATTAATGTATGAATGTCCGCATTACCTGGTAAATTACATTGAATGTATATGTAAAGACTTTTTATCCTTATTATTAATTGCGAAATTGTCATTGTGTTACTTTTCATGATCAATCACCGATCCGATTAAATTAAATACAAAGATAGTCCGAAGTCATGGAAAGTCTTAATCTTAATAAATAAATAAATGCTGCATTCGAGCGCAATATTGATTCACCGATTTGTTGTGCCTTTTGGCCTAAAATGTTGTATTTACTTTATAATGTTTTAAACCAGTGTTCTGTACCTGGACAAAGGCTTATATCATATAATACACTGCCGCGGACAGGAATTTGTATTTGTACTTATTCTCAATGGGTGTTTTAAAAATCATAGCATTTTACAATTCATTCATATGTAGTACGTAGTTATATGCTTTTTGGAAATTGCAATGTCATTCTATCTGTTGTAGCATTAACCCTGTTAAAGGCGGTTGGTATGGGTAAACGTTTAGTGGCTTTTCAGTCTGGTAGGGAATGGTATGTACTGTGGTATTGTAACATAGCTTGTGATGAGATAACTATACAATGATGAATGAGATTATGATATCATGATAAAGTGATAGGATTGTTACAGACTGTTCTGGGAAGACTGTGAGATATTGTTGGCTAATTTAGTATCTTAATATAGATAATGAATATAATTCTAATTTATCAATCGCTATACCAAATTTTGGAAATATGTGTATCATTTATTTCTCAAATAAAGTTATGTAAATATATCTGTGTCGTTTCATTTGTTAACGTGGTAGCTAACCAGGAAACAAAGGTCCCATCAAGATGTTCTCTTTGTTGGGTGTGGCTATGAGGTCATGCTTTTATTATGCTTATAAACAGATTGTAACTATACCTAATATTATGATCTGAACGTGGTCTCTGAGACTTTTCGAAACTGATAGCTCTATCTCCCCGTAAGGGATTAGAAAATGGCTGCATCTCCATTCGTAATAAGATAAAAACATTTGGGTAAAAAGAGTAAATGAAACACATAATTGACGTACACCATTTATTAATATTAAAATGACAAAAGCGATACAAACACACGCGGGCTCGTCGGAAACGTCCGTACTTCAGAGAGCAACAGAATTGCTTTTACGGCACGGCCGCCATTTTGGTGAAATCCGACTTAGAATTATCTAAAGCGCCCTAAAACACGCATACCTACTAATGGCAAGGGCCAATTTGTCAAATTCCTGATGGATTTTAGAATTTTTCATTGTTACCAGATCATATAAATTAACGTATTAACTCCAATAAAAATCATTGAGAAATGAGCTCTATACCGTATAACCTAAGGTTAATATTACCTAGCCACTCACGCGCCGTTCACACTTGCGTATATGCGGCTACAGCGATGGATGTGGACTCGCCTCCGTGTCCTATAGCGCACACAGTGGGATTTTGTACGTGGGTATTTTAATTAAGTAATTTGAAAGTCTTGTGACTCTAATATAATAATTGAAAAGATGTGGCGGTTAAAACAAAATTTAAACATTTACGCTTGAAGTTATGCTCTCTACGGTTCAATGATGTAGCTAACCTAAAAAATATAGTAGAAAATAACCTATGAATAATTGATATTTTTGAAAGTAAAAAGAAGTGTACTACTATAAGTAACTGATACTGTAAATATTTTTATAAACTGATATGATATTAAAATATGCATGCAGAAAATCCCACTAAGTGACTTAATTTACTTTACATATCGAATATATTTTTATTAATTCGTGCTTGAACACTACAGCTCATTAAAAGTTCAGTTAAAAGGGTAGCAAGTTTCCTCACGGCAAGACAATTTTTCAAATATACGGTAAAAAACAAACATTAGTAAGACATTTACAGTACAGTACATATTAAAGTGCAATATGTAAGCACCACATCTATAGCTATTATAAATTAATTCTAAATCTCAAATAATTAAGTTGTAACTGTATCTCATTTAACATTTGAATCAAAGATTGCGATGTGAGTTAACTTGCTAAAGTGATCAGTGATATTATTAAGCATATTTTTCTGACTTATCGCAATTCAATTGGGTCAGCATCTTAAATACACTTTTTATTGATTATTTTTTTATAAACGGTCTGCGCGAGACGAGTCCAAACTAATATAAGCTTATAATAAAATACATTAATTCAAAAAATTTGCGAAACACTACACCGTACATATTCCAGCTCCGGCGTAAATACCGAAGTAAAAGTCGCGTTAACATGCTCCCATCCTTAGATCTTACTCATATTTATTGGTTCAAAATGCTACTGTTGCAGAAAAATTTGGAACAAAAAGGATTTTGGATACAATAAAATGAAACTTACTTTAGAGCCAAAACGAATAAGACAGTTACCGTTTATATAAGAACTAGTCATAGCAGGGAATGAATTAGAATTCGTCGTCGTCAGGCATCTTAGCCGTCTCTACGGACACAACTCCTACGCTGAAATGAACATTACACTAATGATTGCCCCAGGCCTGTCGTCTTTTGTTACTGATGGTTGGTAAAAGTATATTACTTTTCAAATAAGTTTGTATCATCATGATTTAAGGCGAACGACTTCATTATGACTTCACAGATCAAGGATTTTGAAGTTGTTAAACGAAGACAACAGGCCGAGCCGAACTCTACGACCGTAACATAAAACGAAAATAATAATAAAAATAAGGCTTTTCAGCCGTCGTTCTTATCGTCTGCTTCTGCGAAGCGGGTCGGCGCTTCGCGAGGCGTTTGTTTCGTCGGGCGACGTCTTCTGTGTGACGCCTTGTGATGACGTCCGCCGTGTGACGTCCCGTGGGTGACGCCTCGTGAGTGACGTCGCTGTGAGGAGATCCGCGGGCTCGCGCCAGCTCCTCGCGCTCAAACCCACGACATCCAGCCCTCGTACATCAAGCACAAGTTCTCCATGCGAACTGCTTCTGATATCATATATTCCACCTGACAAAGTATTTTAATGTTTAAAGGAAGCTATAAGGAAAACCGTTAGAAGATTTTAATTTTTTAAATTTAATATTGGAATATGAGAAAGAGATACAATAAAACCGTCAATAAGAATAATAAAAAATAGTGGTTCAAAATAAGATCCCTGAGGAAACCCAACAGTTACTGCACCTAGTGTAGTGGTGTTGATTTTGAGTCACAATCACAAATTAGTTTCTACTTAAAAGATAAGACTACTGAGTAAAGTATGTTTATATAAATACTGTTGTGAAACATTTATTTATTTTTTTAACATTTATTCGATAAAGTCCAACGCCCTGTTGGACTTTATCGAAAGCCTTACAAAAGTCTTCCTTCTGAGAGGAGCCCAGGATACGCCTTTGACCATGGACCCTGGATTGGGTGAGTCAGATTTTTACACGAAGCGACTTCCGTCTGACCTTCGCAATCATTGTAGGGGAACCTAACCCGTGTTGGACCGATTACGGTTACACATCCAGTTGTGCAGATTTCCTCACGTTGTTTTCCCTCAAATGAATGGACATAATTTCGAAAATAGTTTAGCCTTTTTGCGGCACCTTTTTCATACCAATATCGACTAATATTACAAATGCGAATGTTAGTATATTTTGTACCTTTATTTGGTTAAACTACGAGAAACTACGAGAAAATATGGTAAAAATAAAGTTCAGAAAGCTAAACTCAACGCGAGCGGAGCGGAGGTTGAACTCTACTGTGTATCGTATAACAAGGTCCGGGCACCACGCACCTGTTCGGCGACGGAGGCGCGGCGCGCGGGCTCGGGGTCGCGGCCCTCCAGCTTGAGGCGCACGCGCCGCCACACGCCCGCGCCCTGCGCGCTGCGCGACTCGCCCGCGCCCGGGGACGCGCCTGCAGCACGGAACATGGCGGCGTTATTGTAGTGGGGGGCCTTAGGCCAGCAGTGGACTTTCAAGTTAGGCATCTTTTTAATTTAGTCTCATTCGTTAACTTTGTCACCGATCTCAATGTCAGTCAGATTTTACACGAAGCGACTCCCGTCTGACCTCCGCAACCTTTTCCAAGGAACACATTTTGATCATGGTTGCATATCCAGTTACATACACAACCAGATTTTAAAAATTCATAATGATACAAATAGTATTTTTTCAATTTAACGAACATTTGGTATTAAATAAGGCAATCATGAAATTTGACACATACCATGTTTGGCGACAGCGTTCTGTCTCGTGAGTCGTCTGCCAGCAGATTCCGATGCCCACGTGGCCGGCAGTCTAAAGAAAAAGTCACAATCAAAAATTTATTCAGAAAAAAAGCCCTTGCAGGCCCTTTTTCATTTGTATAATTTAATTCATATGTATGATGCCCAAAATAACTATTGTTATTTTGCCCAAAATAACTATTGTTATTTTGGGCATCATATTTATTTTTGCAAACATCCTCCTCAGCTTTATCAAATCAGGCGGTTCGCCGTATTAAATGTTTCGCTGCAAATTGCTTATAACGACTATATCTCAAAACCTATTCGTCTGATTTATATAATGTAAATGGCAATTTTAGTCTACATGAAAAGCCGAAAGTAATAAACATATTTAGTTGGATAAGGATTAATACTGAATTAAAGAAAATTGGTTTCAAAATAACTTATGTTTATAATGAAAAAATAATCTTAAAAAATGAACATAAAAGTGGTTATTGTAAGTAAACCTTAAGAGATAGATATATGCTCTCGCGGACTTTTTTGTGGCAAAAAATGAGTACTTCACATCTTTAGTACATTGTTTTACTATATCTTTGTTGGTTTGCGCAGCGTTCGCGTGGAAAGCTCGCAGATGGCCGACTCATTCAACTTTCACCTGCATTGTTGACGTTTCCCGTAGGAAATCCGGGATAAAATGTAGCCTATAGCCTTCCTCGATAAATAGACTATCTAACAGTGAAAGAATTATTCAAATCGGTTCAGTAGTTTCTGAGATTAGCGCGTTTAAACAAACAAACAAAACAAACTCTTCAGCTTTATAATATTAGTATAGATAAAACAAAAGCAATACATACTCCAGCAGCATCTGATGCGCGGCGGGCAGATCGCGCACCAGCTGGCGGGCGGCGCGCAGCGCGGGCGGCGCGCTCGGCGCGCTGGCCGCCAGCGCCGCCAGCTGCGCCGACACCGCCGACAGCAGCGCCACCAGCTGCGCCGCGGGGTTGTTGCCCTGCCACGAGGTATATTGCGTTACAACGATATTATTCACTGCACCAAACATATGAACACAATAACAGCTGGGAAACAGACAGATATTGTGCTAAATTGGAAATATTAGAATGGATAAGTATTTGAGAATGTATCGCGTTCTGCAGTGACCATCACCTCGTTGACGTTCTGCAGCACGGCGAGCGGCGCGCGGCAGTCGGCCAGCAGCTCGCCGCGCCGCTCGTCGAGCGCGCTCAGGCGCTGCAGCGAGCTCTCCAGCGCGCACGTCGCGCCCTCCAGCCGCTCAGACAGAGCCGCCACCTCGTGGGTCAGCGACGACGTCATCTCGCGCAGCAGGCCCGACACGTTCTCCACCTGATACATTCACAAACACGAACCTCACCTCACGCAAATTGATTCTTTTTAAGTTCGAGTGGCGAAAATAACATTCTTTTAAAAACATCTTTCATCATCGCTACATACATTTATTAATTCAATATTAAGAATATTCAACATCTAATAGAATTGAAAGAAAAATGTCTGAAGATGGACTCTGATCCTCTAAAAAAAGTTTGATTGAAAATCTCTGAAGTAGGTATATATCTTAATTACTGGTCTCACTGGTTTATTTTAGGCTTAATAGAATACTATAATCAGTATCCACTGACCCACTGCTGGTCGATGCCGCCTTCTGGATGCAGCATCTCCATGAGCGCTTCCTCCACCGGGGACACGTCCAGCGAGTACTTCTGGGACAATGTGCAAGCCTGGAATTATAACGTTTGCTTATTACACTTCTTCTTTTTTATTAATAATTGTTTGGAAATAAGCAATCTTTTTATGTTTGTAACTAGCTTTAAAAAAAAAAGAAAGTTTTTCAGACAGAACAAAAATAAAAAAGTGACGATCGAGAGACAAGTTGAAGAGCAATTGTTAACATATAAGTCCCGATTGTATTTAATGTATAGTGGAATTTTTTTAACGAAAATATACAGTTTTAAATTAGTTCAGGAAGAGTGGAGTTTTTGTATGCAGTATAGTTGCATTTGTTGTTAAGTACATTTTCCTGTAACATTTATTTCAAAGTGCATATGAGTATAATAACGAAGGAAATATATTTTTCCAAATCGTATGTTTAAACAACAAAATATTTTATATAATATCATATAGTAATATCGTTGTAAAGGCAATAGGATTACAGTGATGAGTTTACCTTCTCCCAGTGCGCGAGCGCCGTGCGCGCCGTGAGCGCGGCGCGGCGGGCGGCGCGCGCGGGGCCCAGCGCGGCGGCGCGGCGCGCGTGCTCGGCCAGCGCGGCGCCGCGCGCCAGCGCCTGCGCGCGCGCACGCCGCGCCGCCCACGCCGCCTCCAGCGCGCGGCCCAGCGCCGCCAGCGCCGGGTTCGCGCCCGCGCCCCACTTCACCCTGCGGACGACGCAAACATTGTACAGGGATCCCACCACATTTCTTGTAGCTGTTAATCTTTCTTTGTTGATAAAATTAAAATTTAATACTAATATTACAATAACAGTCAACGAAAGACAAACTTTCTCTATATTTTATCGACGTGACAACGTCTTATAATTCGATTGAACCGACTGCACGCACGAAAAAACATGACTCATTCGGCTTTATCTCGCTCCATGTAAGGCTTGAAGTGCAAGCGAGAGCGGGACGAGCGACAAAGAGACACAATCGGCCTTCGCGTTTGGAAGTGTTCGACATCCGTCTCTCTCTGCTGCTCTGATAGCTGCTATATAGTCGAGTATCAAGTGCAATGAAAAGTGAATGTAGTGTCAATTATTTATAGTAACGATAATTACAGCGATAAAGGTAATGGTTCTTTCGATATTAATTAGGTATATGTAAAGAAAATCACCTATAGGCACTTTTCTTATTTCAAATTTTCCCGCGAATAACATACGTCAATGTCACCGAGCCGCGTCAATTGATTTGTCTATTTGAAGAAAATACATTCATAACCGACTCGATATTTTGCACTTTTAAATAATTTGGAAAAACAGAAACTGACACCGTATTATAAACATTAAATGTCGTTTCTTTCATTTCAGGTATGTAAGGAATAATTTAAATATGATATTCAATGTGAATACGTATTATTTAGTTTACAATGTAAAATAAACAACTTTTTTCATTTCAGAGAAACTCAATTGTGTTTTATTGACGGTGTTATTGAATAACCTTATATATATATTCAGTGATATATTGTCGAATATTCGTGCTTTCATCATTAAAATAAATAGCATCGGTCCGCTAGTGCAACGTTTGTAGGTTATGCTATAATTAACAAAATTATATCAATAAGTTAACAGAACTATTTCACGATAAGTAAAAAATTTATACATACGAATCTATTAAACAAATGAAATAAAAATTTTCTTTTGAAAAATGTTACCATTCCAGCAGTATTTTCTTAAGACGTTGTCACGTTAAACTATCGTCAGTTCTAGTTTCTCTGCTATTGACACTTGGTAAACATGTGTGCACATTACCTCTGCTGCGCGGCGCTGACGAGCGCGTGCGCGGCGCTGCCGGCGGCGGCCAGGCGCCGCGCCGCGCCCGCCAGCTCCGCGCCGCGCCGCGCCAGCAGCGCGCGGGGCTCCGCCGCGCCCGCGCACACCACCTGCGGCAATGTCACATACTGCTTGACGTTCCTATAACACTTTTCAATAAAAATACTCCGATTTGGGTATGATTCTCGTGCGAGGTCTCTATACTGGACGGTATTCACTGAATGCAACAAATGTGGCAATGTATCTTGTGTTCATTTTAGTAAAGTAAAATACAATAGATATATAAACAATTGCCGTTTAAATTATAGGCAGAATTCATTTTTATGGCGAGTAGGCAAGGCTTTCAACACTGTTGCAAAAACCATAGACATTGATATTTTTAACACCTCTCCAGCAAGGGCTAAGCATTTGTTGTATGAAAACTTCTTTTGTGATTGAGTATTTACATTTATCTTCTTTAAGACTAATTATTCACAGTACATATGCACTTAAGCATCTGCTTCAATGTTATAATTAACTAGTATGTGTTTAATTGGCGTTCTCGAAAATCTTATTTTTTAAACTGTTTTTATTAGTGAAGACCTGTAATTGGCTCTTAAATGTATAATTGAAAATCTAATGATTGTATAACTTGCTGTTGGTCATCCAAATATATAAAATAAAATAAAATAAAAATGATTTTACAAAACATGAAATCAAAACACCGTTGCTATGGAACCCACCTCCGCGTGCAGCTGCGCGTGCGCCAGCAGCCGCAGCCGCGCCGCGTGCGCCGCCGCCGCCGCGCGCGCCTGCTCGCGGGCCCGCGCCGCCGCCCGCTCCGCCCGCGCCCGCGCCGCCCGCAGCGCGCGCGCCAGCTCGCCCGCGCGCTCCAGCCGCGCCGCCGGCAGCCCGCTCGCCGCCGCCGCCTTCTCGCACAGCGACTCCAGGGAGACGCTCCATGATGCTCCTGCGACCAATATTGTTATCAATATTGTTTTAGTAGTTCTGTGACGTTGAAAACCTATAGAGAATATAGTGAGGCGACCCACCGATCTCGCGCTGCTCGACCTCGTGGTGGAGGTCGAGGTTGGCGCGCCGCAGCAGCGCGCACAGCACGCCGGCCAGCGCGCGCGAGTGCACGCCCAGCACGCAGCGCGACACGTACTGCGCCGAGAACCTGATCAACGAAACGATGGCCGCGTTACGCGATGACAGAGTATGGAGGTTGTGGTAAGAGATGTAAAATGTTACGACAACGATAAGAAAAGAAATTGTAGTTTAACTAAAGCTAGAGCTATAAGTTAAGCTTAGTTACGTCGAATAGGCTATTTGACTGTTATAAAAATATACATTTCTTTTATGTCATCCGTCTTAATATTATTTTTTTTGGAGCGATTTTTAAAAACGCGAGGTAAAATTATTTTAACAAAATCCGTCTCCGAAAATTAGGATTTTTTATGCAGCTGTCACGTGACTAAAAAGGACCGTGATTGGCTATTTCTATTATGACGTAAATTACGCATAAACAGACTGTGGATCGCACCGTTCCTTGGTGTTCGCTATTATTTTTCAAGATTTTATAAGTGTTTTATCGCTCAGGATTGCTCAGATAACATAGGTATTTAATAATGGAAACCAATTACGAGAAAGCTGACAGTCAAAACCTACCAAAAGTGGACGCAATAATGGTTGGCGTCTTCTTCAAAGACAATCCAGATTTCTATGCTGCCGAATAATAAGAACTTATTATCATAAATACTCACATCAAAGTGGTTTTCACAAAAATGAGGACGTGTTTTTGGTGATATATCATCAGGATTACGCCGAGCAAGCTGAAACCACTTCTTGCGAATATTCAAATCCATCGGCACAGAAAAAAACAGTTTCGTAGGCGTTTTTATTGTTGTTTTAGTGCATTGAGGTACCGCACAACAATTATAGAAACTCATTTTAATAATTTTTACACATATGACGTGGCACAAGTTAAATAAAACAAGAGAAAATCAAAACTATTCGAAACACCAACAAGCTCTGTATGATATTTATGCGAAATTTACGTCACTGCATGTCATGGCCGCCATTTTGCTAAAAGTCGCGTTTTGGCGGCATATTTGAATTATTATTTTCTATTTCGATTTTTTAATAAAATAGCTAAAATAAATACAGAAAAGTATGTTTTAGGGCTCCTTATAAACAAATAAATACCCTAAGACAGTTTTTAGAACTTTGTCAAATAGCCTATTATCTTACTTTAGGTAATTTATCCGTGTACCATTTATTCACAAACCGGAATCGCTTCATGTAAAAACCTCTAATCCAGGATTTAGATCAAAAACGCACATCGGGCTCCTCTTCAGATAGAAATGGACGCAACCGAGAGTAACTCCAGGAGGAAGAAGATATGTCCACCCACACGTGGCGTAACGTGTATACGCAAAGTCGACCCTCGCTAGAATAGGAGGTGCGTAATGCAGAACTGAAGGGACAGTATAGAGAGTCAGAGAGGGGAGAGTTGGATCTGGTGTGGGTCACCTCCGCACGGGCCTGCAGAGCGCGGCGTCGTCGTGCAGCAGCGCGGGCCCGCGGCCGCGGGCGGCGCGCGCCGTGGCCGCGCACAGCGCGAACACCTCCGCCACCGTCTGCACGCGCACCACCAGGAAGATGTCCTCCAGCACCGAGCGCAGCACGGGGCTCTGCAGGGCCGCCTGTGCCAATGATCACATTACTTTCACTGCAAGAACTCATGACAATCAAAATAACAATGAACCGCAACTGACCGACATATGCATAGCATCGTTGATGTGATCTATCTTCCGCCATGCTGGCGGCGTGGGCAGCCCGATGTGGTCGGCGAGCTCCTTCGCGCGCAGCTCCACCGCCGCGAACAGCCCGTTGAAGCCCATGAGCAGCATGCGCCCCCCCGCCGGCTGCCCCTCCGCCTCGGGGGACGAGAGTAAAGCTTCGTAGCGAGCTCGGAGCTCAGAGGCTACTGCTTGGGCGCTGGAGTTTGGAGACTGGGGAAGAATCATCAAAAACGTGAAGAGTAATAATTAGTAGAAGTAGTATCCTCTATCCAAACTATTGAATAAGATTCTAAACGACAGATTACAAAAATGAAGCCATAAATTCACCTCCATATCCATGACTAAATATCTCAGATGCATTTCCAACTGTGCGAGCAGTTCGTTGAGCGGCACCGGCGTGTCCATGATGACGGCGTTGAGCTCCGATATCATGAGCAGCGCCGACGGGTCCTCCGAGTGCACCTTCTTCAGCGCCTCCGGCAGGATTATCGTGCTGAAGTTGTAATTCAGCTGCACCAGGTCCGCCAGCAGCAGGTTAGCATTGCGGACGCACTCCACTGCCGCCGGCAAAGCGGCGTCTTCCGCCGACGCAGACTGCAAGGGCAGCAATGATAACAGTTCAACCGCTTGCATCGACAACGCGCTCATGTCGTCCAAAAACCATTCCCCTTCTCTCGAAGTCAAGTCTACGAGGCAGTCTCCGGCGCTCTGAGCACCATTCTCCAACATCAGGTACCGACAGTTCAAGTTACACAGCATAGTGATGGCGACGCACTCCAGAGCCGCGGCTGCGCCCTCTTCAGTCCTCACCCAGTTGCTAATATTTGCTTTCGCTTCCATGTAAGCCTCCTGAGCCAGCCTTAGTGCATCCTGCCCCCCCTCTAACTGTAGTTTTTCTATAGCTTTGGTCAGATTGGCGTTAGCTTCTGCATGGATTGTCTGTAGCCGGTAATGATACGCAGAAATCTGAGCAGAGTCTGTGTTGTTCTCAGTGGACACCAAGGCGTTGACTTGATTGGACACTTCTCGGCATACTTCAGGGGATTTGCTTTCTAATGCTGTGGCCAGGAATTTCCTAAACATCACTATGCGGTGGTACTCGGTTTGGCTCTGCGGGTAATACTGGGACACCGCTACATACTGGGACAACAGCTCCAGACACGACCTGACCAAATGATGCGTTTGCTTGATGCTCTGCTTTAATTCGGCTTCGGCTTGCTCGCATTGGGATATCATCGAGCTCTGCCCGGCATTCGTTAGGAATTCTTTGATACTGTCGAAAATAGGTTTGTCGTCGTCTTCGTTCGGCGCGCTGAACTCCTGCACCCACGCCATCAGCTGCGGCCCGTTCAGAACTTCATTTGTTTCAGCGAAATTCGTGATCTGTGTATCGAAGTCTGAAAGAATCTTCACGAGAGCCTTCATTGAATCTTCTACAGCATTCTTAGCTTGCTTGTAAGATGTGTATTTTTGAGAAATGGCGTACAATGGATGGTTGTTCAGGTTCTGTCCGTACGCTTCTATCTCTTTGACCAACGCCATCTGCTGGTGGCAGTCTTGGAGTCGTGTCTCCAGGGCGTTCCGCTCGTCGTTCTCTTTCATCCAATCTTCTGCGCACTTCTCTATTTCTGGCAGCACAGCCAGGTACTGCGACCTAGAACAAACAACATTGCGGGTTGCAATCAATACTAAATTTAATGTATGTCGAATATGATTACCAAACTGTTAAATAATTCAGTGATATTAACGGAAACTGCGTCGCGCTAAATCATAGTGGCTTTTACGCGCATTAACAATTATAATCTCTGTATTTAGTGGTTTCAATTATGCATATAATGCTTACATTACGTGTCTATAAAATGAAGAAGCTTCATTATTTATTCCGGTGACGTTAATAAATTCAAATCGCGTAAACAATTTCTCAGAGTTTGTTTATTTTTAGATCTCAAACTTTTCAGTTAAAGTTATTTTTGGTGTCAAATTTTGTTACAATCTGAGGTTGGTTATAACAAAAGTTTAGCCTCATTTCTTTAATCCAGTAGTAGTTCAATAGAAATGCCACTTATTATTTTTTTAAACATTTAAATGAAACAACTGACGTCAACTCATTGATGTCATGCTTGAGCTCCTGCGCGCGGACCGCCAGCATGTCGAGCGCGGCGCGGACGTCCCTCTGGCTCCGGCGGCGCTTGCCTCCCCCCGCCACGCCGCCGGCCGCCCCCCACTCCACCAGCGGGTCGTACACGAACGCCTCCAGCAGCGTCAGCAGCGTCTCCCGCCCGCGCCGCATCGTGCGCAGCACGTGCTCGCACGCCAGACGGAATATGCCCTGGAAACAGACAGGATACATTTATTCTTCTTGTATAGTACGAGTAAGTGTTGACAGGGGTTCAGAAGGAATACTTTTCTTAAGGGACCTAGGGCTGCTTCAGAAACGACGCAAAAAGAGTACACTTGTAGAATTAATTATACATAAGTTTGTCTTAGTCTCTGAAGTTCAGATTAATAACTTTTTAAAATGCAGAATTTTAAATTGCGGTTGAAACTTGAAACGTGGATGAAGTTTCAATAATCCTAAACAATGCACGTATTGCACGCAATATGCTGCAACAATGCAGGCAGGCTTAGCATCGTATAAGGCTTTAACGACTCGTACAATACCTTAGGTATAGACTTTCATCTCGCCAACAAACCATAAGCTAACTAATCTTTACCCTCTACTCTAGAGTAACCATGAATCAAGAAGTAATTTAATTTGGTAATTTCTTTGCTACGGTCAATTATTAATTTCTGAACTCAACACACTGATGAAAGACATAATGAAAAATCTAACGGTTTTATGGGCGTTGGAAAATATAGTTTACTGTTTATACATATAATGCATGCATAAGCCCCGGCTTCTTCTTCTTAACAGAGAAAACCAAGTAGGTTAACAACAAATAAGAAATTCAACGATTTCCAATTGCCTGTAAATGTAAGAAGTTCCCCAGCAGCGCGGAAGGCGCCCCTCGGCCGAATAGAGCCCAATATCCGCTTCCCGGCCTGCGCCAAACTGGGAGCTGATTGGACCTGCCGCTGGAAGGCAGACATAAAACGTGCAAACATATTCCTTGTGTTGTTTGAATGTTTGAACGGTTAATAAATATTGCTACTGTATACTCTAAGTAAAAAACAAAAGCATTATTGAATTTGATTATTATCGATATTAAAATGTGCCGTATGGTTCTCGGCTCGTTTCAAAAAGAACTTCCTATCAGTTTTATCATGGATGTTAACATTTAATTAGTGCAAGCTTCCATGCTGGGCTGCAGTGTGTTGCAGCAACTCTTTCTCCCGCGCCGATTGTAATCAAGGGAGTGGCTTCTAAATTTGGGATTATTCTTTTAGGTGACGATGTCAGAAACTGTCAAGGTACGTAAAAATATGTTGAGCAGTTCTCAACCAAAACCGGTAATAAAATAGCAAAATATTTCAATATACACACATGTTTAATACAATGTGCATGAGAGGCTGCATTCCCTGGCGCGCTGCATTATACCGCATTTGCATAATTGACACAGCGCGGGTGAGCGGGAATTAGCGAGCTTTCCTTTAACCGGTTGTTGCTAAATATTGTGTATGAAAAGTTTTATTAGACTTGGTAAATTTTCAAATCATTGCTTTTTTTCTCTAAGGACGAACACCTACACGAATTTAATACAAAAAAAGGTTTTCTAGATGAAGTGCTCTTTATTATTAAGTGTTATCAACAATAAATATTGGTGTAGTTCTATCTTATCTAAATATATAAAAGAGGGCAGTGACCGACTAATTGACTGACATATTAAACGGACAGCTTCAGCTGCTAGGTCTAAAGGTATCAGATTTGGCATGTAGGTTCTACTGTGGACCAAAGGGCGCTTAGAAAGATTTCCTAATTTCCCACCACGGCGGAGCTGCGGGAATTTTATAATACGTAATAAAGTTAAAACTTATACCTTACAATTTGTTACATTACATTATGATTCAAAGCAGTACATTAAGAAATGCTAATATATCCAAGGGTCAAGGACGACCCCGGCCCGTGGGGACACATGTCAATATGTGTACAATCACGAGCGACTGACTGCTACAGCCCAGCGGAGACCGCCGCCGACATGTCCGATTGCGCCGTGAATACTTAACAAGGCGTGTCGTGTCGATAATTATAATTAACTGTTGTTCTGCCGCAGGGAAATGTTAGCTGACTGATCGGGCAGGTAATATGTTCGTCAGTGATGGACTAAGAGGCAAAACATGGGTATTTTTATTCCTAGCGAAGTAATAATATTGTAGCGTCGGGCCGCTGCCTCTTTATCTCCCTCTTCACCGCCCGAGGATATAGACCCTGCATACGCGCGCGCCCATGGCCGCCTCCTTAGGTCTCCTTCAGCGCTCACCTAGTTAAGCAGCTCGCTATTCTCAGGCGGCTACTTGCTGGATTTCGTGTCTATAACTAAACCCACGCTCTCTTAAAAATTGGAAACTGGTCCAATAAAGATTTCCGTTCTATAAATTTTTAAATTATCTCTCAACATCCTTACCTGCGATGTTTTACCTAAACATCGCCAGTGCAGTGTGTGCCAGATGCTTCTTTTTGAACCGGCTCAAGACTCATTCAATTAACTCAAGAGAACTTGGGATGGGTTCACAACCTGTCACTGTCAATGAAACTAAATCCGTCAGTGGTCACCGGCTAAACGTGGCCTCTCAGTCTCATGACCACACAAAAGGAATATAGGCGTAATATGTGTGTCTACGAGTATTCCTAAAGCAAACGGACAGTACCATTCTTTATATTTACCAGGGACATTCATTAGTTCATTACAAACCATCCAAAAACTTTGCAACACAAATTAATTATATCACATGTCACATATGGACAAAAATAAGAGCAAAATTGAATCATTGATGCGAAGAAGTCGGGCCATAAAGCTGCAGGTGAGCTTAGACGTTCATCAAGCGAATAAAGTTTAGTGTCGGCGTCCGCGGCGCAGTCGCAAGACAACTGCAATTACCGAGAGTAGGGCAGGTCGTACACGAGGCGCGCTTGTTTACTGCGTTTTGATGGCTGCACCGGGATTCTCCATCACTGCTAGTTCATCTCACTGGCGGGGGAAAATTTCCCCACCCCTGATGGAATTAGCCTCGTTAGTATATGTAACATAAGTGTAGCCACTTAGGTATCTCTTCTTTAAAAAAGTAAGAAATAATTAATTAGTTTCCACCATATTTATAACTTACGCAAATAAAAATGGACTCCTTTAATTAGTGCATAATCCAAATTGTAAACGGTCTCGACTTTACGCCTTAGTTTTCCGAGTATCGTCAAAGTTTTTCGAATAAGGGGTTTTTAAAAAACGGCAGCAACGAGAAATGTTCCGAGGAGTTTGTGAGGCGGAGGCTGCGAACATACGAACTACCGCTGACACATGGTAAGAACAAACCAGAAATCTGAAGATTTATTCAGATCTTTATGAAAATTACCTGTTTAAAAAAAAATAGGACCACTCCTTCTCTTTCTCGTGGATGTCGTGAAAGGCGACTAAGGGATATGCTTATAAACTTGGGATTCCTCTTTCAGGCGATGGGCTAGCAACCTGTCAGTATTTGAAACTCAATTCTATCATTAAGCCAACCAGCTGAACGTGGCCTATCAGTATTTTTAAGACTGTTGGCTCTGCCTACCCCGCAGGGAATTTAGACGTGTCTAAATGTATGTAAATACATCTTATAAGACAGTGTCTTACAGCGTGTCAGTTTGTCGTAGCGGGCGGAGGTGCGCCAGCTTAATATTTCAGCCCCGACGAGTACGGCGTACTTGTAACTCGCTCGTGCGACCCCGCGCGGGCCGCCGAGTGCAGCCATCTTACAGTACCCAAAGTAAGACCAAACGTGTTGCTAATGTACTTTAAGAAGATTCGCCATTTTTAACTTTGACATTGGATAGATAGATAGATATAACTTTTACTAACGATAACAAACCATGTTTGTTCTATTGCGTATGATAAAAGTTCAGTATACAATAAAAGTGATTATTATTTGTGTTGTAATTTTGAAAACCGTCAGGATAATAACAATTTCAAAGTCCAGTACCGCGTCTTTTAATTTTTTTTAATGGAAATATAATATTTCTTTCTGTGCACATTCTAATGCTTATTATTTTCAAACTCGTGTAGATCTAGAATAACAAGTGGCATTATATTCTAAAGCGAGAATTTCATCAACGAAATAACAAAGAGATTGGAAGTTGGAAACTAAATAAAGGCGTAGACAGGCAATTTCACGTCGTCTTCGGCACCGCTATTTATATTGGTCCCATGGCTATTGTAAAACCTTCTTTTACGTCGCTGGAATCAGTTTTTGATCTGAAAAAACTGTTTTTGTTTTTTCAAAATAAGTCCTTCATATGTTAAGTATCAAGTCAAACTCTGTCTCGGAAGATTTAAAAAATAAAGATCTAGTGGAACGTAAGACTTTAAAAAAAAAATTCACCGATGATGATAGACATTGTTATACCCATGATCGCGTTGTTGTAGCGCTCGTGAATCATTGCCCTTATTTGGCAAACAAAACATGAGAATTCTCAACGAAAAGAAAACCTCTTTAAATCTTGTAATGAGAATGATTTCGCGCATGATTTCGTAATCCAGACAATAAATAGAATTAGAATAGAGCGGGGACTAGTCTTCCGATTTATTGGACGCGGGCCTTCAGGCTCCGGCCCTGGGAACTTGGACTAAGAAGCAATTAAAACTTTCCGTGTGGTTTAACTTTTTCGGATAACGTTGCCAGCCGGATTCTGCTCTCAAATTTAAACTAAATGTTGGTTGAAGATGTCAAAAATGATAAATGGTGTTAGTTGCAGCATCACTCACGTGCACACAGACCCCGCCGTCTTCCTGCGCCGGATTATTCAAAACTTTCTGCTCTTGGGGTTGCTTTGCCCAACAAATCTCGAATTTATAAAACAGCTTTTAATCACACATGCATGAGCAGTATGATAAAAAAAAGAGCTGCCTTTTGAAACTTAATCGCCAGTATCTGCACAATGTTCTTTATAATATGAAAGTAGTAAAAATAGATAAGTTTCATCACTTTTCTAGGTAAGGGCATCTGTATCACGCGCACCTGCACATATTACGAAATCTTTATCAACGACGTGTGTCTGTACGAAGGCCGCGTGGACTGCATTGTCGCGTCTAACTCCCATCCAATATGTTCCGGGGATGGCCCGGCAAACTAATAAAAGTTGCGCTACCAAGTGTCTGACAAAATGTATTACTATTTCACTTTTCGAACAGAATAAGAATAGTCTCTTTATAGCACACAACTTATGGATATGTCAGTAGGTTATTGTATTCAGTAGCAGCTATACTTATACGACACATGCTTAATAGTAAATAAGTGCTTCACAATTAAGATTGACGATTGTTTGATTCCATACCACAGGAATGAGAGTCAAAAGCTCAATTGAGATATCTAATTCTCATAACAGCTAAAGTATTCTGTCGACATTCTTCTCAGCAATATATGTAATCCGTACAGCGGTGTAAGTATTATCTTACCTTTTACGTCGCTTGACACCCATCATAAATTCTCAAAGAAAATAAAAAGAATATCATAGGAGCACACAATGGCGCGACAAGGGCGCACCTGCTCGGTACATTCAGGCGAACCTTACGAAATCCGGCACATTCACATAAAGCCCTTTATCCGGTAATTGGATTCTTTTCGATCGTCAATTTAATTTGGTACATCTCCGGCGGCGTCGTGCCATGCGACCGGATGGAGGATTATTTCTGTATTGTTCGCCCGACTCGAATTAACCGGCGTCACTGCTGTCCAACTCGTTCCCGGTTTGATGGAAACGTCACAAGTCAATATTCACGGGTACATCATTTATTCCGAAACGATATGGATTGACGGAGGGCGACGAGGTGGATTCTGGATACCTTTTATTATTTTAAGAGAAGTAATATCTAAGGAATACAGTATTATCTAGCTTATATAATATTCCGATAAGTTCTATCAGTGTCACCAGTGTAAGACAAATAAAAGCAAGTTAATTTTTATATGAATAATAAGAAGAATATTTTTGTCGATGAAGGGCAACGAAAAATGTGTATAATGAATAGTTTTTCTTACTAAGTTTGTAACAACCTAATTCTGAATTTTAGTTCATCTTCCCAGGTCCGCCGGCTGCTGCAATAATTTCCGCGCCGGAATTCGCTCACAAACTTTTCGTTCGTCCACAGATTTGTTCGCACAGCAGACAAATCATAACAACTTTTCTTCTTTAAGAAATGTCAAAGCTGCATATAATTTTTGCGAAGTGACTCTTACATGTGTCCAAACATGCAAACATTTATTCATCACATATTACGCGTAAATTATTGTGATGTTTTAGTGATTATTATTATGAATTTAAACTTGGCTTTGAGTTTGGAAACAAATTAGGGAAAGCAGTACGAATGTACGCCACGACAAGATGCTGCTAATCTCTTTAGCTTTGCTATAACCAGTACACGTCGTGGCTGTAAAGGTCGGTGGTTTAAAGTTGTCTTCCCCGCAGTTCGCGGGTTACCGCGTCGCGACCCACATTTTATCTGATAAATAATCCGCCAGTCATTCTGCAACGAGCCCGATGAAGTTTAACTAGTTTCTATCCTTGTCTCGTAGTTATCGTTCAATGATGTGACTCAGTTTCTATCATAGAATATTCTTTTTTGATTGACTGAAATGACGATTCACTCACTTAGTATAAATTTTTCAATTCAATTTATTCAATTTAAATCTGAAATTAAAATTTTGTCAACCTAATGAATGGGTTTGGTAATTATTGTTTTATAAAGAACATCTCACCCTTAAATTCAAGGAGCTTCTCATGAACAAGTCAAGGCAAATCGCGAGTTTTCTTTTAAAAAAGCTTATTTTCCAGCAGAGTCGCTCCACATCGCTGAACGATTGTCCGAGGCCAGTAATAAGCTCGCTTTAAATAGAACCTCCTCCGATCCACGCTTTGTGCTCAAAGACTCGGGAATGAGAGATGAATATCTGAAATCGCGCTTTAAATTGGATTCACTGGTACATGGTGCTGCGCCGGGCAACATTGTGAAGCTACCTGTGGAATTTACCGCAACGTGAGGTTGTTTGAGGATTTATTTATAAAGCGAGACTATGCGACCTTTAATTGAAGGTTGCTTAACTGCAGCATATAAACCAGTGATTCGTTAGAAGTTTTTGGGTGTAAGTAATGATATATGACATAGAGACAGACAAAACTTTCAGGAACAACATAAGCTATTCTTTTCTGGAAACGACGACGAACCATTATCTAAAATCGTTGAGACCAATTAATTTATCCTTGAACAGCTAGCGACAAGCAGTGGAGTAGCCCAAAGAATTCCTGAACACCGCATATTTTTGCGTCGGACATTATGGGATGAGCGGCTTTATTAAATACTTGCCAATGAGCTCGTGATGACAGATTGACGTCGTCGAATCTGGGTCAGGCGTCCATTGTAGTCGGTCAATGATGGGACGGAGCCTCCAGGCTGTAAGGGCCGCCGCTCAATAACCACCATCGCCACATCAATATAAAAGAAGAAACGCTTTAAAGAAAGTACAAAACCTGTATCCTGCATGTAGATAGAACCTTCCATAAAGCTGATAGCGAAAAAAAAAGAGAAAGGCTAATAAACTTGGGATTCTTCTTTTAAGCGATAGGCAAGCGACTTGTCAGTATTTGAATCCCAAATCCATCATGTTTCCGCCGCGCCACAGAGTCCGACAAACTTTTATTTTTGCTTTCAATCATAATGAAGCTACAATAAATACATATGTATATCTGCTAGATATTGATAGCTCTCATATTTTATGGTAAAGAGCAATAGAGGCGCATACGTTCCAAATGCTGCGAAGTTATTTATATAGCGTGTAACGGGCGTCGGTTGATGAAACGGTAAGGCGCCCGGTTAAAATTCGTGTGGCGAGGAAAGGCACAGGTTCGAATCCTACTCCGGCCATGTACCTATGATCGATCCAATACTTGTTATGTTCATCTGCACAACCTGAGGAATACCCCGGCCTCCTGTCCAGAGAGGTGAGGAGCAATCGGGACTAAAGGAGCGTGTAACGAATTTAAAAGATTACGAATTATTTCAAGAATTCATGGAACAGATACCACCCTCAACGGCTTGCTCGAGCTAAAGTTTAATCTTTACATTAAAATGAGTTTTATCTTGTCATGCCTCAGGTGGATCTATTTTTTTCATACTTTCCATGAGTATCGAGCGTGTGGCGAACACAAAAGGAGTTTGAAAGTGTTGAGTTGTTTTCACTCGGAAATTTGTATTTTTAAAAGCTTTTATTTAGTTTGACTTGTATGTTCTGTACAAATCTTTCAAGTTTAATTTGACCCACTTCCCGGTATCCGATTGAGCTGAAATTTTGCATGCTGGTCCAGAACCGATGACAATGCATGTTAATCATAACATTAAACTGCTGGGACTTTAAATTAACGCGACAAGATGTTATTATAATTTCAATTCTGTAAAATCATAAATGAATGTGGTTAATGTGATTAAAAAAAATATTTTGATCTTTTCAGAGCACTTAAATAAAGGCTTGTTTTAAAAGTTTTTTATAATTATTTTATTTTTCTATATTGTATGGTCTTTCTGAAATGAAATTTGAACCTATTGCATATTTTCCTTTAATACGATGACTTCCGGCAACCTTTGTGTCGGTGCCGCAGGCAGGCCACAGCTTTATAATTGGCAGATAAGGAAACGAGAACATGCGGGCTCGGCTCCGGTCACCGGATTCCGGGATTCAAACCATAATACAGAATTAATGTACTAATATAGATTTATATGTGACAGTTCCATAAAATATCAATCCACTTCTGTAGGTTGTCATTAAAATTGAATTCAAATTTATCTCATATTGTGGGAAATTACAATTCGAATTGTAATAATTCCATATGAGTTAATTGTAAACGGATTAAGTCCTGACAAAAATGACGCAGCTCCGCTCGCCTAAAACGCAAAATTCCGGCAATTGTCGTTTCCGTGGGAATTGCGAGAAATCCGCTCTTAGTGTCGTGTGGTTCTCGGCACCAATAGAAAAAAAGAATAGAACCACTACATCTCTTACCTATGGATTTCATAAGAGGCGACTAAGGGATAGGCTTATGAACTAGAGATTCTTCTTTTAGGCGATGAGCTAACAACCCGTCTAAATTTTCAATTTCTAGACCACAGCGGATTGGGCTGTGCGTGGTTCAGTAACGGAAGAGTTTTATTTATTAAAAGGCTAAACAAAGCCACGCTCGCTAGTGTGTACTGCATAGATAACATTTGATGACTTGTAAGCCCATCGTGACATACCGTTGCGGTGCAGTTGGAAATCAATAGCAATCCGAGAACAAAGGACTGACGGCGCCGCCGGTGACCGGGGAGTTACGACCAATATCTAACGCGCACCGTAAATTGTAGAGAATACATGATAATTTGATTAAAGTTTAAACGTATTGTTATCCTCTTTGCATGGAGATTCATGAAATACCGAAGGTTGTTTATTGATTAAAAGGGAAATCTCTTGTGGACTCACGCCAGCGCCACGTCATTGTCACTCCGCTGTGTACTTTTAGTTTCATATTAGGTATCAACTTGTTTCGTTATATAAACCATAGATTCATAGACTTTACAATTCAACAATTACGATATCGTCCCATCATCGAAGTGTTACAAAATTTAAAAAAAGTCAGTATACAGGTAAGGACATATTTTCTTTTCAATTTTTTTTGACAACGTAATGATAATTAGTGAATTTGTTTATAAGACTCGTTAACTTACAATAAATATTATTCTTAGCCATAGTTCGCACTATATAAATAAGCAAAGACTACATTTGCCATAAAGGCCAACGTGGTTCCCCGGAGAGTAACACAAACTTACTGGCATCAATTATTACACGAGTCAATGTTAACTACCAGTTCATTAGTTCCGCCTAACTTTGTAACCTGGAGATATTTGGGTCACAGGATCGAATCCCAGCGGTTCCCGGCGCAGTATGAATGCTTTTTCTCATTATTATTTCAATCTACGAGGACGGCGTATTGTTTAACGCCGCCGGTCGCGGGCGTACGGTCGCCTCATTATGCAGGATGAAACAAAAATGTTTTGAGAGAAAGAGGTCTTTCTTCAAATTTAATGTTTTTCTCAGTTTCCAGGAAATCAAAGTTTTTTGAGGCTGTTAGTCCAATACTCATTGATATTTGGCACACTACATGCTAATTTATTTATGATTTTAAAAGGTTGACTGGCATATAATGCTGTCAGCCACAAATTCAACTATCGTAGTTTGGAGACCTGACACAGTTATACAAGTTTTTAGGTCTCAAAACTATAAATAAACTATACACACCTAATTTTATCACGAACTAACTTAACTAGCATTTAAAAAGTCCGTTTTTTAATTCAGTCAACATACAAAAAAGAACCGTAGAGCCTTGTTTCGTAGGGCGGCGCCATAAAACACGTTTATTGTTCGCGCGACGCGGGAAAAATGCCTTTTCAGCGGCTGAACAAATTTGCAATACATTATGCAGTGCAGCCCACGCGCCCGGCCGAATGTTAACCACGCTGATAATTTATATTTCTATTATTTTTTTGATTATATAAACTGGATGTGTATTACTCTCTTGGAATGTTATTTATATTCTAAGATCCTATTGCGCAGTTGTTTATCAATGTGTCTATCTGAAGAGACGCACTAACATCAACTCAATATTTCAGAAACTTATAATCTGCACTCAGGCGCCTTACCACGTTATTATGCCTGGATGTGGAAGCCAAAATACCACATGGAAGGAGGCCTACTCAGTGCATCAATGGGGATTATTTCCCTATTGTCGGATTATGGTGGTCCTACAAGGTTACCGAAAAATTTCAAATCTACTAGTCCTCACATATGATACCGTGATACCTTGAATCCTATTTTGAAAAGATGCCGTATGGTTCCCGGCACTTTAGAAAAAGACTACTCCATCTCCTCCTATGGATGTAGTAAAAGGCGACAAAGGGATAGGCTAATGAACTTGATATTCTTTTTTTAGGTGAAGGGCTAGAACAACGTAGCTGCCACTATTTGAATCTCAATTCCATCTTTAAGCTGTATACAGCTGACCGTGGCCAAAAGCCCGCGTTCAGCTCTATACCTAAAAGATGGACTAAAAAGTCTCTGTGAGACTGTTGATTCTGACTACCCCGTAAGGTATAATAAAGACGTGATTATATGTGTTTTGTATATTTATCTATTTCAAGTGTGTACTACCCATATTTTTACTCTGTAGTCCTCTAAAGTGCACCATTGTATCACAAAACAATGCCGGTAGTATACTTTGCTTGAATAGAAACTTGTAATTTGAATGCGCTCACTGCACACACACACTCGCTTTACTTGTCGCAACAAGCAGGTCTTGCCACATATATACATAAAATCACGCCTCTTTCCCGGAGGGGTAGGCAGAGACTACCTCTTTCCACTTGCCACGATCTCTGCATACTTCCTTCGCTTCATCCACATCCATAACCCTCTTCATGCAAGCTCGGCGGTTTCGGGTACTTTTGACCTGACCCTTTACCAGGACGTCCTTAATTTGATCAAGATACGTTCGTCTAGGTCTTCCCACTCCGATATTATAGCGGTATAGATCTAACGTTACATCTATCTAAATATATATAAGAGTAGACTGACTGACTGACGAATCAACGCCTAACCCAAACTAGATAATTGAACCTCTTACCCAACATATAGGTTTCTTATGTAATCTAGGATTCCCAAAATTTCAGCGGGTATAGAAATAACGGGATTTTCCGCTATAGGCGGGCCATAACATCATTTGGTCAAGGAACCAATTTATAAAATTTGCATACCAATCTAGCATTGGATAAATAACGATGTTTTGGAATCGAGTGAAATAGTCGATTAATTCCAATCAGTTCGCGCGGGGTGCTCCGCGCTCGTCGGCGCGGGCCCGGTTCGCTCGGGCGCTATTCGATTACGGCGGCTCGGGGAAATCGAGCCGGGCGCCGATTATTGCAGGTTTTAGGGTTGCTAGGTCGCAATCCAAAATGTCCGAATGCTCTGCATTGTTGAGATTTATCCTTTTCTCTCGAGACGTTAAGGTACATAACTTCATGACTTGCTGGGCGGAATGAGCTTTTTTTTGCAATCATGAGTCTCGCTGATCTCGACAGGCCACTAAATGGCCGGCGCCTGGCAACCCTGGCGGCCTCGATTGAGATGAAAACATGTTACAACAGGCGGACCGAGAGTGCAGAATATTAGATGGCCGAAATTGATTTGACTGGCGAATGATTTTTAAAAAAAGCATGATTAATTAATGACCATTTATGGAACTTAGAAACTTTAGCTTCTTTTTTTTCACATTTTCGGATTTCAATTCAATCATTAAGCCATACGCAAGCTGCACGTGGCTCTATCCCGTAAGGGAAAAAGAAATAAAAATATGTATGTGTACACATACCAACAACTACGCTTTTTTGCCGGAGGGATAGGCAGTGACTACATCTTCATACTAGCCACGTTTCTTACATATTTATTTTGTTTAATTAACAGTTATCAATATTTTCAAGTGCTAATCGTGTGTCGGGTACTCTTGAATTGACCTCGCTCAAGAATTGCCCCGATGTAATCAAGCCGAGTTGATATAATATGCAGGACGATTGCAAATCATAATTCTTTAAACACGAATTGTACGACAGCTTATTTTGCTAATGAAACCTAATACATAGAGTATAATACTAACAAAGAATGATGAAATAAAAATGTAGCAAGCTACACTAATTCATGAAATAATTAATGAGCAGAGCTTTAAGGAGTTTTTGTAAAAAGTAGAGGGAAACCCGCAGCCGAGAGTTGAAGCTTTTGTAACTTATTTCGTAAAGCACTTGTGATGTAAAAGTTTCTGCTACCTTTGTACTCGACTCCACTTTAAATTTGGCCTTAAGTCGTAAAATTATGGAGTTTTGTCAGTGTAGTGTATATTTTTATTTCGAATCTAATCAAAAACATATGGCTGCAATGAACTAATGAATTTAATATAGAAGGGCACGACAAAACAAATTATCTTTGACTCAAAGTACACTACAGTATCTGTCAAACTCATTGTTGGTTTTTGACGCTAGCATACATAAAATCACGCTACTTTTCCGAAGGGATGTGGTGAGAATCCACACCATTCCGCCACGATCCCTGCTTACTTCTCTCGTCATTCATAAGTATCAATTATGCAAGCTCGTCGGTCTAGTATTATAATCTACGTCTATGTCATCTACTATATGAAATAGATTTAGAACCAATCAGTATTGTGAGCTTTAAAAACGTCGAGCCAGTGAGCTGGACGCAACGCGGAGCTGGAGCGACGCGTGCCGGCGACAGCCTGCGACATGGCCGCCCACTCCGAGTGGGGCTTCAATTAACTAGCTATTACCGACTAGAGGACAAAACGACGTGCTCAAATAAATGTCTAAAAGTAAACTTATTTTACTTTATTTTATCCGCAGCTCCGCCCGCATTTAATGACAATTCCCCCTAATTTTCGATTTTTGATAAGACTTAAATGTTAAAAACGTAAGATTTACCGAACGTACTGTCGAATATAACTTATCGCTCAGGAGGTTTATTCGGTTTGTAATTTAACTGTGTGTAAATTCAATACGATCACAACACCGGGTTTCGCTCAGTCTCATCTCAGCGTTTCCGTTCGGAGCGCGACGCGGACAAACATTTGTCTTGCGTCATTGCTCGTCGTCTGTGTCGCGCTGTCTCACAAACTTGGCTAAATCGCACTAACACAAACACCAACACTCGCGTCTGTTATTTACTATACTTCGTTTATCTTATATGAATCCTTAGTTTTTTGAAATCTCTCACGTTGCACTCTCCGCCGTTATAGTTAGTTGTTAGCGTAACTAGAGAAAGAACTCAACGTTGATGTATTACTGATTTCACACGAGTAAATCAATAATGTAAGAAATCCATTAAGTCTAAATAATAAAACGAAATAACGTTATTTGTCCGAGTCAATCATCGTTTGCTTGATGGTGTCGCTAATGATTCGTCTCATTTGACCGTTTCATCATTTCACTTCTCTGAGTTCGTTATACTTAACATTATTCTTGCTTTATAGTTTCTTAGAAAATTTTTAACGTGATGTTGGCAAATGTTTCTGACAGGAAAAGAAGAAAGTTCTATAAACGAAGTATAGCGCTGAAAATAAATGTTTTATGTCCAGCCAAGTCTAGTATTTAAAAACAAATAGAAAACGGATAAGAATTGTTTAATTAAATAAAATTTAATTTTAGTAATAACGTCGCTGCTTGTTTCTTAACCTCCAATACCATGGTGTGCAGGGTCCAAGGACCAGACCCAAGCGATGAGAGAGAAAACATAAAAAAATCAACATGATAAAAAATTCAATACAAATTCAGTGTAAATGTAGAGACATATTGTAGTTCGTAGCCCGTAGCAATGAGCTACGCGGCCGCTACGAAGCTACGATGAATATTGATGCTACGCCGCCGGTCGCGCTCCGTGAGTTATGCGCCGGCGGAGGAAACGTACCGCTTTTGATCAAATTTAAATTAAGAACGCTAGATTGCAGCGGGACGAGATGTGTAAGAATTTAAAGCGTTTTACCGATTTTTAAAATTTTAATTGACGATCATGCATACCGTGTGAGTTCTGCATTTCAGCGTAGCCAAATTATTTTTGCATCTCGGTTTGAGATCGCAATTCTTAAAGGATTAGCGTAAAATTTAGAATTTCAGATAAACATATGAAAATCGATGGTCACGCCATTCATTGTAAATATTTGAAAAAGGCCAAGTTTGCACAAAATGCCTAAGCGCCTGTGGATTTACGTTTCTTGCGAACATTTAGTGTTTGTGACATCGAATTATGAAAGGAATTTAATTTTCTATTTTTATTATGACAAGCACTAGTAACAGTGCACGTATAATGGAGGGCACCAGTTAAAAACAACTAACATAACAACTAAACATTATTGTTTAGAAATTTGAAGCCTCTTAGATTTATTGAGCGATTAATATGGACGAAGTTGAATCAGTTTTCAGGAATTAACAAATTGAAAGTCTATTTATGCAATTATATTTTTTATGTATATTATGATGTCTTAAATAACAAATGGATCGTTATCACAAGAAGGTCTCGACCTGAGCGGTAAATCTACGCGAGCAGGCCTGGCCGTGGCGGCCGCCATCGCGCGAGGTTCACACGAGGGCGGCGTCGGCCACACGCGGTGTCTCCACGACGAATTATTGACACTTGAGGCTCCCGGGGGAATTGCTGGATATGACCCGCGCCGGTCACTCCAAACGTGGATTCTTTCTTTATGTCTTCCCGTGCACATATGTATAAAAACTATGAACATTATAATGTAGCATCTGGTCTGTTTGTGGAGGTATATATTTAGGGATCGAAGAGATTGATATAAATCAAAAAGAATTTTTAAAGTTGTTTTGTATTTGTTGCGAGTACTGAATGAAACACTTCATAAACCGGCTGTATTATTCATTTTGTCGCTGTGTTTATTTCAATATTGTTGGAGTTTTTGGTGAAGTTAAGTAAAAAGTAACTTTATTTTATTTAAATGAACACAACATTTTATAACCACACGCTAGACGCCATGACAGGTTTTTGCGGAAATGAGACAGGTGGCGCGACATGTACATGACAATAATCAAAATCAAGACTTATCATATTTAATCAATAACAACAAATAATTTGATACATACTTAAAATAATGTTTCTCGTTTTATTTTTATGTTTTGATATCATTAGAAAATTTATGGTGCATACAAATTTAACTAAAAACATATCCTCGTAAATCGGTCTGCTCTCCAGCTCTGTTTACCCCGTAAGGGATGGGGACGTGAAGGGTGTTCGTATCACGGTAAGTTTATTTTTCAAAGTGAGCCTCCTCCGAGGAACAAGGTCCCTGACCCCACGCAGGAGAGCGCCAGTCTGAATGCTAATTTCCGACGCACGTTGGCGTATTTCATTTACAATTATTTTTACCTGAAAACTCTTTGTGAAATATATATATATAATATAATATATGTTACATTAAGATACTATAACCACCCGGACGAATGGTGTCGCGTGAGTCGCGGGTGACGGGTTGATGATAATTGATAACGGTTGACACATGAATACTTAAACGCTTTTACACCGGAATGATTCCCGTGAATCAGAAAATTAAAACAACCAATAACATTGTCAACTTATTTCAAAGTCGGTTAAATTTACATTATTCGCAAGTTGTTTCAGAACTCTCCAAAGATATTCAACTCTGAGCTATTTATATTTTACGTTGAATGTAATATTAAATGCCCGTAAAAGTTTACAACGAAATGAAACTCTTTGAATACGCGGCTTGTGATAAATACAAATCTGCTGCTATCTTTGTATATGAATAAGTTTATTAAAAAGGAACTTGCTTGTATTGTACAAATAAGTGATTTGTTTCTTTTATAACTATGTAATATTTTCTTGCTACTGTGTAAATTTTTATGCAATAAAGATATTACAAACAAACAAAGATATTTTTATGCAAATAATGGCGTTCATAACTTTTCAAGAAGCCTACATTTTGCGAAAAATCCCCAGTCTTTCCGGTTTTCTACGACTAGTTTCAGCTATGTATTGATCGACGACACTCCCGAATTTTTTATTAAAAAAATCACCCAAAGAACCGGTTCGTAAAACTACACGGCAATGCTCCGGTCAGCAAGATTTACGTTAATACACAATACCCCGGATGGCACAAGACCGTTGGCTGGCGGCGTACCTACTTACGGGCGTTTCCGGCTCGCACCGCCCCCGTCCGGGTCGCCGGCGAACATTCAGGACGGACCGTAACACCGACCCGGCCGAGGCATGGATGGCATAAACACGTACTATAATGAGAGACTTTTAATTGGAATAATTTACACTATATTTTTCTGTACTTTTGTGTATTTTTGAAATAAATTAATCAATATCTATAAATTAAAATAATAAATGATTACTTAAAGTAACGACAACACGGCAATATCTCGCCATGCGTGTTCGTGGGCTCACGACGTTGTGTTCGTGCTACATTTTGCTACGGCCTGGAACTAGATTTCCATATATCAGTATCGATGCAGGAACCATCGCTTCTGAGCCGCGAGAAATAAATCAAATAAATTTACAATAAAACACTTTATAGGTATATTCTCTTCTGATATTGTTTCTAGTTTCCTTAGTTATATCTGTAGGCGCAGTTGTTAAAAGTAACATAGGGAGTCTGGAGTAAAATAAGGCCACATTATTTCATCCTGTTGAAGTCGCCAAATTAAGAACTTAATGAAGAAATAATATATAAAATTTAAAAAAAATATAGAATAAAAACGATTTCTTTTCTCAAACTTATTAAAATGAGTATTCTGAATTTAATATTTGAGCTTATTTTTAGAAGCTTTTATTTAGTTTTTGTTATGAAGTGTGTGTGTATGTGTATGAGAAATTTTATGAATTTTACATACATACATATGGTCACGTCTATATCCCTTGCGGGGTAGACAGAGCCAACTGTCTTGAAAAGACTGAATGGCCACGTTCAACTATTTGGCTTAATGATAGAATTGAGATTCAAATAGTGACAGGTTGCTAGCCCATGGCCTAAAAAAGAATCCCAAGTTTGTAAGCCTATCCCTTAGTCGCCTTTTACGACATCCATGGGAAAGAGATGAAGTGGTCGTATTCTTTTTTGTATTGGTGCCGGGAACCACACGGCACGGCAATTTTAATTTATAATATCATGTTATTTCAAAATATGTTCAAACAAAGTGATCATAAAATATTTGGACGAAAATCGCGGTTTTGTTTGTGTGTCAATGGAGAGCTTATTATTTATTCCGTTTGCGACAAAACTTCCGTAGCGCGCGGATGTTCTCAAAATGTTTCACCAAAAAGTTACCACCAATTTCGGAAAACATTTTGGGAACATTTGCATGAAAAATTTTCAAAGAATTCTATATATATACATAGTTGTGTAAAATTGTTTAATTTGAATAAAAAATCGCTATTTTAAAAAATATTAATTAAGCCTTTAAACATATTTAAAAAAAAATATATTTTTTTAGGTTACTGCTTACCGTGTAGACTATAGGCTTATATGCCTTTTGTTTAATTCGTTGATATAAAAAATATAATAATTATTAAAACGAGATTAGATCAAATATATGAAATACCTAAATTAAACTATGTATTTGTTAAACTCACGTCATTGTGACCTTATCTCTCGTCTGAAGGAGCCGGCCACGGCGGGGCGTGGTGATCGCAACTTTCTAAGCTACAGTTCTCTTTGTAAATAGGAATCGAAAACAAGATCAAACTGTAAAAATGCTAATAAGCTTGGGGTTCCTAGGAAACGGGCTAGCAACCTGTCACTTTATAAATCTCAATTGCATTATCAAGTCAGCTTAAAGTCGTCTTTCTGTTTAATTTTGATGATCCTATCTACCCCGTTAGGAATAAAGACGTGATTATATGTACGATCAAACTTTAAGTGGGTAAATTAATTATAAGCTTCACGTCTGTTTACTACGAGTTTATATAATTAGGGACCGGATTAGAAAGATCCCTTTTACGGAAATCTACACCTTCCCTGGTCAATCTGATTAAAACCTTTTCGTTGTGGAGGTCAAACGACAATCGCTCTGTGATGAAACAAGTATCTAACCTTACCAATAATCTAAGTCTGCAATAGAATAAGATTTATTTTCAAAATATCATATAGTTATGTAGTTGACCCATGACTCTTAAGCAACACTGCTAAGGACGCAATCTGGTAGACTCTCAGACGATAAAAAGCATAAGATAACGTGTGAAAAGTGTACATTGACATGTGAACTTGTCACTGCAAACGCAAATTACATTTTCTCAGAGCTATTGACAAAATAGGTTGCATCGTTACCTCGGGTTCGGATATCTCCTGAATAATGTAACGGCATTGCATCGCTACACGTGCGCCTCATGCATCGGTATGAAACGCGCCGCGGGCACAGTGTGTGACGTCACCTCCCGACGCACTGTTCATCTAAATGTATACTCTGTTGCACGAAACTCATTATTTTCATGATATTGTTGTCCTATGGTGCATGACATAAATACGAAATAGGGCTTGGTCCGCTTTAAAATAATCGAGAGAAGATATCGAATAATAATATATCGAATTTATTTTTTTGCCGTGTGGTTCCCGGCACCAATACAAAAAAGAATAGGACCAATCCATCTCTTTCCCATTGATGTCGTAAAAGGCGACTAAGGGATAGGCTTACAAACTTGGGATTCTTTTTCAGGCGATGGGCTAGCAACCTGTCAATATTTGAATCTCAATTCTATCATTAAGCCAAATAGCTGAGCGTGGCCATTCAGTCCTTTCAAGACTGTTGGCTCTGTCTACCCCGTAAGGGATATAAACGTGAACATATGTATATGTATGTTATTTTTATCACTGTGAAATTTAACACAAAATATCTAGTTATAATTGGTTTTTACTATTTCTGAAATCAAAATAATATTTCAAGTAAGCGTACAAATGTCGCGTGTGCCTAGCGCGCTACACTTTTTATAGCGACATTAAAAGAACAGCGTTTAAGTTATTGAACTGTCAGCAAATAAATATACCAGTCCACAAATACAAATAATGGGTTTTTATAAAAATAGCGCTCACGACATTTTGGGTCGACACATAAGTCTTAAACAGCGCTTGAGTTAAAAATTTTCATTGTCTAACTTGTCAAAATAAGACGTGGAAATGTTGATGTGTAGGGATGTGAAAATGTTGATTGATCGAACAAGCAAGCTTGCACATTACGGCGTCAAGTAACTTGGCTCTCAGGCAAGTGGAACTCAATCCGCGCCGCCGACTTCAAAAGCACTGGAGGCGGCGCCAGCGAGCGGCGTCTCGGGAACAGACTGCTTCCACTGTACTTAAACAAATATGCCACTCTTTAATTTTATGACGATGGACATTTTGATCGAAAATGCTTCTTTCTTTACTTTTTTTATAGTATACTGCATTTAGTTTCGTTGAAATAAATTAATAAACAAGATAGTATTCGAAGCCTTATCCTTATATCTACATTCATGCAGACATGTATGATGTGTTTATCTGTTTAGGGGAAGACAAAGCCAACAGTCATGAAAATATTCGAGGTCTTGTTCAGTTGGATAGCCTTTATAATATCTGGTAACAAAACATAACGCCAAATAAACAGTCAAGTACCTCCGCATACAAGAACGAAACCTCAGGCTAAAACAAGTTTAGTACTCATACCTACTTAAGTGAACCAGACACTGTTAGCCCGCACGGGATAAGTTACCGCTGATCCTAACTGCTCGCGCAAGTTACGCATCCCCCGTTAGTGGCGGGACTGCCGGGAACTTTGTCGGGAGGCGGGCTGGGAACGGAGAAAACTGGGAATTCGGTTACGGCAGTTGTTGATGGGCCGCGCCTAGTTCTGATGGTGCTTAAGTTGTTTTTTGTTACCTTGAAAATAATTTAAGAAGTTATTACCATATGGTCGGCCTGTATGGCGTAGAATTAGCGTAGTTGCCTCTGACCTAAAGTCCCGAGTTGAAATCCCGCCCCAGCATTGAGACTAAATTTTTGTGATTTGCACTTTTTACACATTGGACATTTATTTCTTAAACATTTTGATATCGTTGAGTGATTCAGTTACAACACAACTCACTAGAGCTTCCTTAATTTTACACCTTCCTTCCTTAACGGCCCGACGGCCTCTGTGGCGCAGCGGTAGTACGCTTGTCTGTGACACCGGAGGTCCCGGGTTCGAATCCCGGCCAGGGCATGATGAGAAAAGAACTTTTTCCGATTGGCCTGGGTCTTGGATGTTTATTTATATAAGTATTTATTACAAAATATAGTATCGTTGAGTTAGTATCTCGTAACACAAGTGTCGAACTTACTTCGAGGCTAACTCAATCAGTGTAATTTGTCCCGTATATATTATATTATTAATTTAAGTCTGTGTTCTGTTCATGTTCTCTTATCTTCTTTCTAAATTGATTCTAAAGAAACATTATTTGATTTGTAAGAATTCGATTCGACCGAGGATTAGGAGAGCAAGTATTTTCCATTCAGTAAAACACAACCACGGAATGAGTTCCATTGAAAGAATATCACGCGGTGACGACTCTTGACGGGAGCAAATAGCCGCTGAGCCCGAAGCCAATATTTGTTTGTGTCAGTGTCGGAACGGAGACCACAGTATTTGCGTGCCGTCGGCACGTCTGGTAAATAATCGCGTTTACAATCGACGAAACATCAAGACTTCGTTAAACGTTATTACAGAAATTAAAGAAATGCCAATGTATTTATCTCAATATTGAAATTAGTAGCGCGTCCGCTCAAGAGATTCAAGCGTTTATTTCTACAGAGACATGGGACTGCTACTATTAAATAATACCATTTATTTATTTATAGACTACAAGCAAGTTCACACGGAGCTGAACACAGCCTTTGTTTTTGTACTCCAACTCCAAGCCTTTTCTGGTCCACTAAGTTAGACGGCGTTAGAATATGTTTGTGAATGTGAATAAAATGAAAATAACAACCGGTTATACGGATTTAATAACAGAGCTAAACCAGCTAGCCTAAAGGTTCTTTAGAAAAGTTAAAGAATGACCTACTTTGGTGTGAGAATAAGGTCTTATTCAGAGTGGATCTGCGGGATACGCTGTAGTATGCCCTTAGGACAGGTTGTTGATAAGTCAGTCATTCGCTGAGTCAGTGACCTGTTTTATAAATATAGATATAGAAGATAGATATTAATAGTTAGAGCCAAGTTTTTACGGCGCGTCACTGACGAGCTGTCGCGCCCCGGGTGCAAATTATCTGTCATCACAGTTTCAATCGTTTGGCAAGTTGTCGCGCGCCGAGTGATCGGAGGGTCGCCGCTGAATAAATGATGCGACCTTCCAACTTTAGTCCGATTCTATCAAACGATGATGTCCCTTCGTATTCCACTTCATGTTTAACTTCCAAAAGATAAATATTGCACCCTCTCGGAGGGCAGCCTCGTAGCCTGATCCTATTGTAAAGATTAATTATAAACTTTAACGAATATAAAAGACGAATTTAAAAAGATTTAATTGAATATTCGTCTAAAAACACTGCCATACGGAAAAGACTACAGATTTACCTCATTCAAAAGAATTTAAAAATTATTTCTGCATTAAAAACGGCTCAGTTTCCTCTGATTAAAGAACGTTGAGGTGACTGAACCACATTGAGCTATACGCGACGACAATATCCGCAGAGCCGACGAGAAACAACTTGGCCTGTTACGACAGAAGCGGCGACTGCCCTGGGGTCCGCTTGCCACAGATTTTCTCCAGACAGAGACAGCCTCGACTCGACTGTCATGTGAGACGTTTAATTCACTTTTAAGTTTGTCTATAAAGACCTAGTAAGAATAAGTAAAAAAGAGAGCATTGTAATTGTAGTTCTTGAGGTTTGCGTCTGAATTCATAATACGCGATAGCTAATTGTCGCCTAAATTGATTGATTAATTATTCTATCAGCTAGTTATGTGAATCCACATCATTATGATGTATGCACACGCAGCACAAAAACAAAGAAACAAGAGCGTGAGCGAGCGATATCACGGGATTACTGTGAAGTGCGGCGGGAACATTAGTCTCGATTACGGGAAGTTTGTTCTCAGTTTATTTTTTATGCTGTTCTCGGGAACAAAGGGATTTGCGGTGAAACATTGCGGCGGTGTTGCCAGCCGGAAATATTAATGTACTCGCGCTACAAATTGATTCTCGTATTTTTTTAATAGATCGACATTATTAACACTTCGTGAGAGACATGGATTAATAGCAGGAGCCAAGGAACATGGCGGCGGGAGGTGAAATTAGGAACACGCGTAATTGATAAAGAAATAGGAGTGACGCAGATTGAACAGAGGACAGAACATGAGACGGAAGGCAGTCTGCAGTTGTGATAGCAAGAGACAATTTTTGAACGAAGAAGAAGAGAATAGAATAGAGAAGAGTAGACAAAGTTAATGCCGTAGAATACTGAATAAAGAAGACAATGAATAGAGTGATAGTATTTTGTTATATGATACCTAAGTAGATGAACCTAACCTACTTTACCAAATACACAAAAGAAGTGGGATGAGAGAGCGAAGACAGAAACAGTTGTACTGATGATCTTGACTGATCGCTACTAAACAAGGCTTAATCAATACATGTAGTTTGTCACACCGCTTCGTCAATCACATGCAGATTCATTAAGTTGTCGCAGCTCGCCGTGGCGTGTATCATTTAGCTTATAATTGATGACTCGTCATCGTGACATATTGTCCACTTTACATTCGAGTTGATGTCTACATCAGTGATTAATAAATGATTTTCCTACATCACATCATTGTAAATGTAATTTTTTTAAGGTACGAATAAGAAAGTAAAATGGTGGACTCAAGAAATGTCCTCCTAATCTAATCGAACCCTTACCACTCCGTCGACATCTGGATTCGTGATATTTAAGACCGCCTAGCCTTTTCACCAATTGTAATGCAACAATGTGTGAAATTCAATGCAGAAAAAAAGTATTCATTATCAAACCCTGAGCTCAGCGGCGGAAGATGCAACTTTGACCACTCAAAGATGAGAGATGATAATGTTGTCGTCACATTGGCATAGAGATCTTGTTAAGTCTAAACTAATCTTTGTTAAGTCGACAACTTCCCAAAGTTTACGATACACAAGGTAAATTTACATTTCTGTTGTTGCATCTACAGAAAACAAACATCTCGCTAATCTACTGCTAAATAGTTACAAGTGTTACGCGTAAAAATCAATACGTTATTAATACACCCAATGCGGAACTAATAAACCATAAATGAGGCTTTTTCCTTGGCCTTGTCTATAATTTGAGTCCCCAGCTGATTGGGGACCTTGATATTTGAGTAGGCAGCTTGGGGCACGAGCGTGTAACTCGGGCAATTAACTTATAACCTAAATAAGTTTGCTAAAAGGAATGAGATATCGTAAAAATATTTAAAAAGCAACGTCAATCCATATCGCGCGTTGGCGTGTTTAAATATAACTGCTGAGATTCCTATAACATAATTTCTTAGGTATTGCTTTATAGGGCAAAATAGGAAAAAGATAATTTTCATAATTTAAGACCGTAGCAGTTGAGGTCTTCAGATAATACGTAACATACGTAAAATTACGTTTAGTTTTTTTTTCAGAGGCAACTGCTTTATAGTCAAATTCAGTCAATTACTAGTAATTGAACTCAATACACAAAAAGCGCTGATTAATTCAATTTATCCTCCAGCTCCAGGTGTTGTGTAAGGTCAGTCAATTAAAACCGACGTGCAAGTTGCGTAACGTCTCGAGACTCGATATTGTACAAGCTGGCGCTATAACGAAGCTGGTTCCGGGAATACATTGTTAAAGAATCACCTTGCAAGCTTTCATTTTCTACGTAATATACAAACATTACTTCATAATCATGTATTTATCCCTTACGAGGTAAACAGAGCCTACAATTGCCAA
This sequence comes from Amyelois transitella, assembly GCF_032362555.1. NCBI lineage: Eukaryota > Metazoa > Arthropoda > Insecta > Lepidoptera > Pyralidae > Amyelois > Amyelois transitella. The sequence continues at coordinate 129,257 of NC_083514.1, read as the reverse complement.
AAGGCTACGTTCAGCCAACGATGGAACTCAGATTCAAATAGTAACGGGTTGCTTCCCCATCGACTAAAATAAAAATCCCAAATTCATTACTTTTTCCCTTGATTGATTTTTACAATCTGCACGAAAAGTGAAGAAGCAGCTGGCAGACACTTTTCTTAGCTTCCTGATCAGTACGGAAACTTGCACTAGATGTGCGCCTACTACTTCTGTCAATTTACGATAATAACGCGTATACCTAATGGATAATATAAAAATGGCCGATGGACAGAAGGTTTCCAGAATGGCGACTTCGTACTGGAAGCTTCGTATTGGAAGCGTTAAACAGGCCAAACTATTCACTTATGACCGCAATCGATTGTGGACTGAATAATACCCTGAAAAATACATAGTACATATCACCAACACGCCTGTCTCCCATTGGAGTAGACAGAGACTATGGATTTCCTCTTGCTACGATCCTTACAGACCCCTCCCGCTTCCTCACGCCGTTTTCTTCCACACTCATGACGATTACGGGTCCTCCTAACATCTCCCCTTTTTAAGACATTATGCTTACATTTTTACCAACACGAACAAAAGATCGCGACCGCGGTGCAGGGCATACAAATGACATTTGTAAGTCTCTCCCCCGCAGTTTAACCTATATACAGGAAGGTCGTAACTCGCGATACAGCGGTTGGTATTTAAGCTTATATGTCGAACGAAATAACTCATGAAGAGAAGACATATGTACGAGTATGTGAAACAATATAATGTTGCAAGCGCTTCTACGGAATACTATTCAAAGAGTGTTCTCTCTCTTTTTTAAATACATAGTATTGATTGACTTACTGATTAATTAACTTATAAACGCACAAACCAAACAGCTGGGTCTACAGATTTTTTAAATTTCGCATGTAGGTTGCTTAAGTAGAATGTATCGCAAATCCCGCGGGTAGGACAAGCCTTTTGCTAATGTAATTAATAAAACAACAAACCCATTATAATTACTCCTTCAAGGAATAATATAGTGTGTATGAGTACTAATTAATATAGGCCTTAGAGAAACAGAAGTTAGAACAAAGGATCCTTGGGGGAGAGGCCGCCGGGGGCGTTATGAGAATTACCCAAACCGTCAAATGTTTCGTGTATTTCTCACTGAGTTCGGTTTGAATGGCGCCCGTACATCTCTGAGTACGAGGTTAATGTTTTCGTTGGCCGGCACGATCACAGGCACCTGCCAAAATATGGATTCACTCACTTGTTACCGAAGTATTTGTGTGATGGGCAACTCGACTCACCTGAAATAAAGGAAAGAAATATTTAAAATTTATCCATAAATTAAAATAGTTGATATTTTTTATAAGAGAGAAGGTTAAGTGTCGCTGTTAAAATTAACAATATTATAATAGTTTACACAATAACAATTTCATAAAAACTTTTACAAATAATGCTGGACTGGCTCCATACAGATTTCGCTGAGTTTTGGTCAACGGATACTTAACAAGTTTGGTAGCCAGTATCAGCTCAGAGGAAATTGTCACAGGACTAGGAATAATAAAAAAAATAAAAATCAAGTTCAAGTGTCGTGTGGTTCCCGGCAGCAACCTGTCATTACTTGAATCTCAATTCCATGATTAAGCCATACAGCTGTACGTGGCCGTCAGTCTTTTCAAAACAGTTGGCTACGTGTACCAGCAAAGGATATAGACGTGACTATGTATGTATGTGAAATGTCAAACAGTAAATATCATTAAACAACATCAAACAATAAATGTGCGCCATTTGAAAACAATAATAAGCAACACAATGAATCGCCGCCCGATTGGAAGCAGTCCGCGGTCGTCCATAAATGATTACTGTTTCATTAATAATGCTGTTCTGAACCGGATGTCAATTTTACTAACGAAATATTGATATTACAGGGCATTGTCACCATTAAAACAACGGAACCCAGTAATGCGTATCATGAATGTATTAAGAAAATTTTACATTTACCGTATGTGCCGCGTGGTTCCCAGCACTTTAGAAAAGGACTACCACTCCCTTTCTTATCTATGGATTTTGTAAATGAGGACTAAGGGATGGCATAATAAGCTTGGGATTTTTCATGCATCCTGTCACTATTTGGATCTCAATTACATCAATTAGCCATATAGCTGTACGTGGCTTTTCAGTCTTTACGTGTACCCCGTACGGGATAAAGACGTGATTATATGTACATATGTATGTTGCATTTGCCAGCAAGTTCCTTTCAAGATGGCGTGGCAGCGAAGTAAAGCTAGCCATGGCCTAGCGGCTTGTTTACTACACGAAAGTATTTCTTTTTAACAAACACCACCTTACATAATACTAAAATAACAAATTCAGGTCATTTTATTCCAAATAGTATTCAATTACACTCAATAAACATTGTACACTGAAAGGCTTTGATATACTTAAATTCCCGGAGTGTCGGCAGAACTCCCCAAAAACAATTCATATTATTTCCACGTGGAGGCAGTTTGCGAAATCCTGCTAAATAGTTGTAGTCCAACTTTTGTTCCGGATCCCCGTCACCCGAGGGAGGGAACCGAACTGTTTGCCGGCAGCAGCGGCTATTGTTGCTACATTTGTGTGACGTTTTGTGTTGCAGTTCATTCGAAAAGGCACCTCTATGAGCCGGTTTATATGACTAGCGGTGCGCCACGGCATTGTCAGTGCGTGGTGGTACATACATAAATCTATAACACCCGAAGTAACTATTTTCGCATTTTTTTACTGCGAAAGAATTTTCATCGTTAGTTAAAACCAATGATGAAAATTCTTAATTTGAAATAGAAATTGAAAAAAAAAATTAAATTTCTTAAACCGAAGATTAGGCCGTACAAACAAACAATCAAAGTTACAAACTTAACCTATTAATTATTATGTACCTATAGATGTACCAACATATACCAATTATTGCCGAGTCTCCGATTTTTTTTATTTTATTTCTAACCTTTCCTAACTGCCTTTTCTATGCCTAAATCCATTTTCAATCAATCAATAAATTTTGTTAGTATTGTACATGGGTGTTCTTTTTTAATAAATTAAGACACAATTAGGGCCAATTAGCGCCCTGAAGAGCGCTGCAATTTCATTTCCTCTGTTTTAATTTTATTTGTCATCAAAAACAATATAGTACCACGTTTTTATGATATTTTTTTTTGCAATCCAACCAAGATCATCATTGAATTTATACAGAATCTTTAAATGCAGAATATAATGAGACAAAAGTTACTGTTCCTCCGGTCAAAAGCCAAGTATCAACTGGGACAAGCATTGTTATTCGCCGCAGCCCTGCAGCGCCCGACCGCGACTTTAAAAACACATTACAACAACCAGCAGATGTCCTCAGTAAGTTAGCGAGCGCTCGACACTTCTCACAAATTAAATAACTTGACATCAAACTGTAAGTTACATCAAGTTTGTTTCAGAACTAAATTCTTGCTCTTAAGTAAACGTTCAGGGTTCAACTGAGAAGAATGCAATAGGAGGAGCTAAGACAATAATAAAGCTTTTTGAATCTATATTTGTAAATTGTCGTGCGACAAAAATGCTACAATGTAGTTTCCGCCGCTTTTTCTACACCTGTGCTTTGAAAGCGGTAGTAGACATAGGCATACTGAGTTATGTTGACGTCATTAAGCGATACATTATATCCTGTTTTGAAAATAAAGCCATTTTCATTTCTAATCATTTCAATCTAAGTTCAGTCCCGGTTGAATTATTACCTGTCGAGCTTCAGAATCAAGAATCTATTACTCTTATTGATTATATAGATTTTATTTTTAAGTCGCTCATTACTGGCTTTTAATCTGCTCTGTTAAAAAGCCTACTGCTCGATATAATTCGATAATGCTTAATAATTAGCAAAATTTGTAACGCCCAACGTACTTATGAAAAAAGGATGAAAAAATAAAACAACAAAACTTCATTGCGAATGCCATGTATCTCAGAAGCGGATACGAGTGTATCGCACTCGAGGGCTGTTTAAATTTTCAGTAGTGACAAAACGGGGCGTCTTTGAGAGAATTCCCGTCACGTCGGCGGCGGGCCCTCATTCAAATCCAGCGGAGTGAAATCCCTCGGCGGGAGAAAAGAGGTAACCCGAATATGTTATCGCTCGTCTCACGGTAATCTTCATTACATTATTTTAGGTCAAAAAGATTTAAAACTTGTTCATGGCTATCAATAGAGTAAAAAGAAATAGTCACCATGCCACATATCCTACTACTATTATAAAGGCGAAAGTTTGTATGGATGTTTGTTACTCTTTCACGCAAAAACTACTGAACCGATTACCATGAAATTTGGTATGTAGGTAGCTGAAGACCCAGAATAACACATAGGCTACTTTTTATCCCAGAGTTCCCGCGGGATTGATAGGGTTTCCATGCGGACGAAGTCGCGGGCGGCCTCTAGTGGTAGAATATTAAAACAAATCTCTCTTAAGAATAAGAGAAACTCTAAGAATGAGAAAATGAATATGAGTTGTTCAAGAATTTGTGTAAATATTATAAATTTCAGAAAGTTTTCGTTCCAAAATTCATCGTTAAGTAAAGCGAGTCACTTAATTAGTACCTCGTTCAGTTCAATGGGAATCGGGAACGAAAAATCACTGCCAGGAATTAGCTCCCGTAGGAATTGTAGTAATCTCATCTCAGAGTACGTAAAGTACTTACATGCTTAACCAGCGACTAAGCTTTAAAGTTTGACTGGACCTCAAACAAAATTAAACGAACTCACAAAGAGTAACGACACCATAATAATTTGGCGCCCAACGTGTCGCCAAACAAATTGGACAGTCCGACTTCACGAGTTACGAACAGGAGTATTCTCGACTATACACTAAACAATATATATGTAAATAGTGCGCTTTGAGCTCACACGCGTGCCAATTACTTCACACCATTTTTATACCTCTACAAAGTTAATTTGAAGAAAAATTTTAGCAAAAATTCCTTTATTAACATGGTCAAAGATCTAACCTCAAGCGCCAGGCTTTGTGTTTGAAATGATTCCGGCTAAATGAGGCTAATACCGGATAACTGCGAGTCTTAATATGTTTGTATAACCAGCGCGAACATTCAAAAATCTCTTTATTTTTGAAAGCAAATACGACTTTATGTCTACAACGCTTAAATTCAACTTCAGTTCTCGAAACACCGCTAGGGGTAGTTCGAAATATTAAAGTGTAAATCTCATATACATAAATGTATACTGCTCACATTGCAAAGTGTTCGCTGTTTGCAATTAGATAAAATGTTTGTTTTAAAATACGAAGCTTATGTTTTATGCGTAATGTTACCCAGACTTTCATTAGTAGTAAAGCTACAGAATATTGTTGAACATCAGTTTCATTAAAAATAAGGAGACACTTGCAAAATTTCAATAAGCTGAGACTGACATTACGCAGTCCATAAACTGGTTAATAAAACAGCAATTTGAAATGTGATATTAACAATTTAATTTTCTATTGGAAATGGCAACGTGTCCTCTAGAACAGTCGTCATAAATCGCGGGATGCGAGCGCGCAAGGTCGCTCTATAATGTTCCTGCTGATCTATCGTCCGTGCTGATGAAATTCGGACGCAGACAAATTGTTCTGAACAATGTTATTTGTACGAAACGTAACTTTTTGTAATAAACACTACGGAAGCTTAACATTATATGAAGCTGAAGAGGTTCTTTGTTCGTACAAACTATACATCAGAAGCTCTGAGCAGCTTTGCTTTATCAACGATATTTGCTTGAAAGTTTTACTTTTTTTCCTTCTCGTAGCTTGCATTGCTAATTTATCGTAGACAATCTGGTTTATTCCATTATCTGTCCAGATAATTTTATTCAGGACTTACTGTTAAGCAAATAAACTTTACTCAATTGTAATTAATTCTTCTCGGAAAATCAAGTCTTAAAAAAAGGCTTCAAGATTTTCAATTTTTAAGCAATTTCTCAACAATACCCTACTTTCATTTGCACAGGATTGGTAAACAAGCAAGATACAAATGAGTCGCATCAACCGCGAGATCTCCCGCGTGTGCCAGACGAATTACACGCATTACTGGCCCCAATTTGTAAGTTCAATTCATATTTTCCCCTGGCACTTCAATAACGAAAGCTCTTGCTGTTATGTTTATTTATTTTTTTTACTTTAGTAACAGTTTTGATACAAATATTTTTAAGGTTTAAACTCCCCTATTACAGAGATAGTAAGTTCATAGTTGATTGCACAAATTTAGTTGGTAGCATGTAATGATCTAGAAAGTGTCACTGGACGTCCATCTTAAACGGCGATAAATATGTATAGGGCTGCGGTGGAAGGCTCATAATTTGCATTTTAATTGCATCGCGGAGTCGGCGGCGAGCGGCGAGCGCGAACGCGGCGTCGTGCGGCCCGCGTTCATAATGCTGCCTTTAATTACACACTGAAAAATCATACGTTTCCTTAATTAACCTTTGATATTAATGGTATTTAGTAAACAGTACTTTAGCTATGTTTACCTTTGATTTATGTGGTTTATAATCATGCCTTGAAAACGCAAAGAATTGTTTTGTATTTGTTTGCGTAGACATGACTATTATGTCTATGATTTCCCCTTTTAGCTTACTTATCTGATTTGCAAGCTGTGATGCTTCAAAGTGTATCAAAATGTCTAAAATTAGTATAATAAAATAATTGAAAATAATTTTGAACTTTTTTAAATCATAAAATTTATCGTAGAGTGCATCAAGTGCGATCTTCATTCTGTCTCAATCAATAAGGTCTGCAATTTCGTACTAGTCGGATCCCCCGAAGCGTTCGTTGGAGCCGAGTGTACGCCAGCGTTATGAAACCTTTAAATTGCAGCGAGAACTCGCAGACATGTCATTTTTTCTTTAAAAAAATATACATTTAAGTTTCGGCTTCTGTGGAATCTTGCACAATTGCCTATAACATATTTCTCTTCTTGTTTGTTTTTGGGAAGCGCGCAGCACTGATGTTTTTCACTATTTATCTCGAACAGAGTGACAAAGCAGTCAACCGTGTGTCACGGTAGAATGCCTTTCATTATAGCCATGAAATACATGAATTGTCCAATTGAAATAAGGTACTTTTTCCACTTTTTCTCGGTTTAAATTTACTATATCAAAATTCTCAAGTAATTTTAAATAAGGAACACCGGTACCTGTTGAAGGTTTGTTTTGTGCGTTGTCTTGTTTCTCGTTTTCTCTAAAAAAAACTCTGGTGGCAGGCGTGCCTCGTGATTGGCCGCAGTTAAGCGTTGAAGCTCTGATAGCGTTGGAGCTGCTCCAGATGGGAAGCTTTTCACTTTGACCGACGAGATTAGTTTACTAACAGTGAATTAACGCTAATCTACTATAATTAAAATATCTGCTATTAATCATAACAATGTATTCTCACGTCCACATTTCTATTCTAACTTTGGATACTTGTGAGTTGACGTTATTGAAGACAATGTGCAGTGCAGTTTGTTACCGCTTCTTCTGTATGCTTTTCTTATGCAGCATATTCCGCTGCGATAAGAGAAGCATACAGAAAATCTCTCCATTAAAAATTTCATATATCCTGCAAGCCACTTTAAACATCGATACTTGTTAGTTAGTATGACTGCGAGCACAGAAATGCTCCCATACAGCTCGTTCTGTTAATGAAATTCATCAACCACCCGTACATAATAAATGTTTATTGCTGGTTGCAATCGCGGGTCGCCTGTAGGTGACGCTTTATTTATATTGTGGCCATTCACAGTATACTAAATTAGTATTTAAGAAGTACTTTATCGAGAAAGTAACAAAGGAAGGTTAACAAATAAATGGATATGAAAATATATAAGTATTAGTGGAGTTTTTCGCTTATAGAAATCTTGATTTAAATAACCGCAAAAAGTTGCTTATTTCACGGCAAATACTTAAATCAACATAACAACGACAGAATTTGCTACTAAAAAATATAACATGTGTGGATTTAAAACCAGACGGCACGATTCTGATTGATTGATGATTTCTTTCAAAAGATTAGTAAAAATCGAAGACCTATCCAGCGATGTTAGAAAACGTAATGGGATACTCGCCGTAAAGCTTGATAAGGACAAGGACATATTAACAATATAGTTTATGGTATGATTATAAAAAAATGACATCAAATCAAAGCTGTCAAGCTGCTGCAAGCAAGCTAGCTAGAAATAATTAATCAGCGGCGAGACGAGAGCCACTCGGGCACAACTTCCAGCGCTCGTTATTTGCGGAAAGTAATGAATTTTATCGGTTTGTCGACGAGTACAGAGCCCGTCGTATTTCACTTAGAAAGCATGTGCTTTCAATCTTTAAAAATATCCCATGATCCATGTGGATCATGGGATATTTTTAAAGATTCAAATTATTTATTTTCAACAAGTGATTATACATGATTATGATTACTAATGATTTCTTTTGAAACAATGAGCTGCAATAACATGAGTATTGAATCATCATTGTTATCGAATCAGTCAATCAATCTTTCTTATAACTTTATAACAAAAGCCGATATCTTCGGACAAAATAAGAGATCAGAAAATATGGAGGCATTCTCTATTCATAGCACAATGTTAATTATCGGAGGGTAGTGTAAATGAACAACAACACAGTCGCCATCTGGCGGCCAGACCTTGACCCTGGCGCGCTGCCAGCGCCGATGACCGCCAACTTTCACTACCATCGATTTTCAGAACACTAATAAATTATTACCTCCACATTTCATATTTCCGGGGTTGGTAAAACTGAATCTAATAAATATTTATTTGACTTAAGAGTGACTATAGAACTTCTTTATCTTTTGTTGTGAGTATCACACACATCAAGATTAAGAGATGAGCTCTGTGCCATGATGTTCCCGCAAGATGGCAACGAAAAGTCTGAGGAAATAAGAAATCCAACCTTGATATTGTACTAAATTTAATTGTCAGACTAGTACCGTTCAACACCAATTAAAAAATTCTCAATCGGACAAGTAAAGTTTGCTCAATTTTGAATTGTTTTTTTTTTAAATTGAAATGTAATAAAGAATTGTTATAAAATCATATTTCTAATATAAATTATAGGTCTAGAATATATTAAGCTAGGCAGCAGACGGATGGTAGTCAAGCCACGGCGTCACCTCCAAGCCGAACTCGCGCAGACAGCGTAGGCTTTAGGAATCCGAGCAGTTGGCGGCCTGCCAGCAAGACGACCTTCGGTTACTTTCGTTTTTTTTCATAAATATTGAGACATTTTAGTTTATTTATAAGCCTGAACCTGATATCTATCCATTCTGGCACATAAAATGGTAATGTTTAAAAAAAAGACGGTAGGTTAACAACCTATGAATATCTCTTGAACTATCTCTCCATTTAGTTTTCTACCCCTGAAATATTCTAAAATATATAGAAGAAGATAGACACATAGAAGAGAATTCTCTTATAGCTTTAAAATTTAATTAATAATCCTTTCCAGGCCTGAGCTAGAACCGTATTATTCGTAACCCTAGAGCCTGCCCCTGCGCGTCTCCAGTGCCGCCCTGGCCTCGCATTCCGGACTTGACCTACACAAGTTTGGAATAACCTTGGGACCATTATTTTGGTAACAGCCAAGTACTATTTTAAGCGACTTAGTGTCGTTTACTTGATAAGTTATCAAGCCCTTAAAAGTCCATTTGTAAAAGAAGAAGCACCTATTTAATTACATCTCCAGTCAGCTTGACTATATCTGTACAACATTCAAATTGTATGTTTTTTTCTTTCTTCTTTACAGTGTCAATTTTACCATTTAGTTATAACTTAATAATTTACTGATTCTGCGATTTTCGACATTGTTGTAAAATAAGCTGTAAGTGTTGACTGCACATTCCGACGCGGGCTTCCCTTGGGACGCTTTAAACTTTCGATCACGCCCACATTACTTTGTTTAATACAGCCCACGCTTCCAAGATTGAACTCTAGCTTTGTACTACCATCCAAAGCTATGATAACTTAATAATTAAAAAGTTTACAGGTCATCACCCCAGCCTTGGTCTTTGCTATTCAAAGCAAATTAATACTGTCGTCCTGTCGTATAATATCTCTATTTACACAAAGTCTGTAAGTAAACTTGGTTTACAATTTGAATATTCCATGCACGCTGCACCGCGGGGCTTTCTCAAGGCTGAAAATACTGTAATTCTGCATCAAGCTCGTGATATAATAGTGCAAGGCTTACAAAAGTCCGTGGAGTCGCACTTTTATCTCGTTCTTAATAAAATTACATTTTATTTTAGAAAATTTGTTATTATGCTATTGAATAAATGGGTACAACCAAAAAAACTTCAATAAAATTTCAGAGCTTTGATTGAAATTCTTAGAACTCGTGGGGTGGGAAGATTGATTAAAGAAGGGGAGGTGTCCATTCCTGCATATCCTCTAAAACCATGAATTTGACTCATAAATTATAATGGATTGCTGTAGCTTTTAGTATTAAATATCGAAGTGAAGTAAATATCAAGGATGCAATTTTCCAAATACTCCATTAAACAAACGCAGTCCTCCAAGACGCCGCTTCCGAATTCCCAAATCCCCGGCGCGGCGCGAAATGCGACATAATTCCCTCGCTCGGCCGCCCGGCACGCGCCGCTACCAAATAACACCACAAATTTACATTTTAATTACTGAGCCCTCGGATGTTGCGAAAAAACTTTATCATACGTCTATGAATTTGTAACGCTCGTAGACTTTAATAAAATGGATAGGTTTTATCTATACTGTGCATCTTTCGGTTAATAATACCTGATATATTCGTTAGGAAAATATGTATATGCAAACGATGCACGACTTGTTATTTATTTACATTACACAAAAAACATTTTAACACTTCGAGCAAAGTGACAAAGTAAAATTATGAGTTCAACGCTTTGAAAAAGTAAAATTATTGATTTAAGTTCTCTCATTCAGCTGCATTCGCCGTTCTAAGTGCTATCTCAACATACTTTCAGTCTATGGCGCCTTGTAATTAAATGTCCAGGGGGTATTAGGGCAGGTTTAATTGGAGCCGTAGCCGCGGCGGGACCAGACGCCGCTAATTTTCTGAAGCCTTTGAGTTCAGATTCTTTGTTGGACGTAATTAATGAACTTTATGCATTAAAGCAGCGGACAATTTAACCGTTTTATTTTTTCTAGAATATATTAGCGGCAAACTTAGCGAAATAAAGTATTTATAACAAATTATACTTCAAACAAGCGAGCAAGAGCCGGATTACATATTTAGTTAAATAAACTGTCCCTTTGTTGATCTTGTTTCATATGCGCCAGACGCTACTGAAAGTACAATTTAAACTGAATATTTGAACATGTGTTGTGAGCAAACAAAAAGTAATTCAAGAGTCAAGCAGAATCCAGACACCGGGTATTTCGGAGTATTTCGTTCTGTAACAGCAATAGCTTTTGTCTGTAATTGAAGCGTGAGAGGTAACTTGCCCGCACTTGTCTCAACAATAGCAGGACATTCAAATCACTCGCCACTCCAACGATTCTGCATGTTGACTAAAGTTCTGTCATGTCAGGAAATGTAATGATAATCTTGAACAATTACCAAATCGTCAATGTATCCAAAATATGTTAGTTTAACCTCAAAAATGCAACGAAAACTAGTTAAAGAGTGAGGCCTCGTTTCTTTATAAACTTTTTTGTCGTTTGGCCTCAGAGTTTATACATAGCAAGCACATTCCACCTGCGGCGGGCGACGCCGGGCGGCCGCGTGCTGCTCATCCGGCGAGCGATGCATTAGCGCCGGTGTTTTATTCATGCGCTTCGGAAATATGGACCACTACACTTAATAGACAACTAATGCAAATGCATACTCTTTGTGAGGTCAACATTCCACCCGCAGTATTGCCTTTGACGTTGTTTATTTAGCCACCGCTCTGTATATGCATTTTTCATTGCACAACCACTCAGAAACTGATTCAGATATGAAACAAGTATATAACGTTTGGCAAGGCACGCCTCATCTATTTCTACAATTGCGTCTGCGATCAGAAACTTTAAATTTTTATCGCTGTTCAAAGAATGCTCCATTTGCCGCTTCGGGGAACAAAACCCCTGGCGAAACTTTGTGGAAATAAAATGCTTTCGAGTGAGGCTCCAGCTATACACAAGTATATACTGGAGTGTTATGTTTAGTTTTGAAGGCAGCAGTAAAGCCGTACAGAAACGTTGCAGATGTAACAGCATGTCATTTCGATTCCTGCCGCTTCAAGAGCAAATCGAAGTGCACCAAAGAATGGTTCAGCTATTTTTAGAATTAGGTCGCCGCAGCCTCCGCCGCGAATCTCTATTGGGAAATGGTTTTAAATGCACTTTAACTCTCTTAAGGATTGAGCGAGTGGATCTCGAAAGTATGAAATGTTTTCTTTCCTCTGATAAATTCAATGTTTAAGTTACCGTAATACCGAACATGTTAAGTGAATATATTATTCGGATCCCGCAATTTCTTCACTTTTTATAAGACAGAAAGTTTAGTTTAGAATACTGAAAATAATATTTGGTTCTAGGGCAGTCCAAAATGAAACCTTATAACAGCTTGTAGATTTGTGGCGACAAACAGAACATAAATCATTCAACGTGTTAGGCGTGGTGTTTCGGTCAAATAAAAAAGCCGCTTTCGCTCAAGGATGTGTTCTCAATGTCGAGGTCTTTTCTCCGACCGTGTCTAGTCGACAGTTTCTTTCAAGTCCCAGTATGACGGTCCAAGGAGGCTGAACAGCCGCAACAGACTTATTATGCCGAAATTTGTACGACAAAAGCCATTTGGCTTCCGGCCAGCGTGGACGCCAACTAAGGTGAAGGCATGGTCTTGCTGGAGGGTCATGCCAATCAAGCCACAGGTGCTCTGGCACCAAATGCGTGGGTTACACCATCATGGAAGTGACTAATTGCACTTTAAGTAGATTAATGTCTAGTTATATCTGATGTTTGATAAGAGCGCCTACGGATACAGATGTCATGTTTCTAAAGTTATGAGCAAAAGTCATCTTTTCGTAAAACATTTGAGTCAACTGCTCGTCGCCGTATGGGTATTGGAAAGCTTGTCGATTGATGATGATTGACTGATTAATCGCCTATTTACTTACTTTGTAGCCGCTATCTTAAACCTCTATCTGAAGTTTTGAATGAGTGAATGAAATTGTTGTATATGTTTGTTTGATTAGTTTATTTTCATTATCCAAATTAAATAAAACGCTTAATGTCACATGTTCAGTAAATAGCTTAAGGAACTGCATCTAAAAGCACTGGACAGAACCAACAAACCTAGTTACAAGCATTGTGCCCCACTATCCGCCATTAGTGGCTAAATAACCGAGCGGCAACAAATTATCTGCCGCTGGCTGCACTTACAATTAGCTGAGATGTCTAGTGGACCGCGTGTCTTCTCTGTAAGTGACAATTAGCTCGAATGGAAGTGAATTGCATTCTGTTAAGAGTTTTACCGACCGAAACACAACAAGAGATAGTATGGACTTGTTCTCAGTCGTGAAAATTTAATAAGTGTAGGTACGTTATAGAATTATAACAATATCTACTTTAAACGTTATTGAGTCGATCCCATCCGTGTATAACGAATATCTCGCGGATGTTTCTGGAAACCTCTTAATGCACCGTAGACCGCATCAGGAACCTTTCATGCTAAATTTCAAACTGACCTGGTCGTTGACACTCATTTGAACTTTGGCAAACTGATTTTCAATTAAATGTCACTTATTAAATTCCCTTGCGCAATAAGCAGTAAGAACTTAATGAAATAAGCATTTATAAAGACTAACAACTATACAAAAACGTTCGCGTAAGCCGGATTCACATAAACAAGATAAACATTAGTCATTTTCGGTACAACGTTAAGTCCTATTTATAGACTTGTATAACCAAATTATGCAAAACCGACTTGGTGTCAAATTAAGCACCCTTTGTCCGGGAGTGTGTCCTCGTGGAATGCCACACACGAGCTACAGGCGGCCGGGGTCACGTTCTGAATACACTCGCGAGGCACGCGCGAGGACTCTCCAAATCATCTTATACAGCGTACAGTGATACGAATAACATTAAAAAACACAGAACTGTAATAACATTAAATAACTGGAAATACTCGTACATGCAGTAAATGAACCTTTCAACGCAGTTGTGTAAAGCAGAACATACATTGTTGTCAAAAGTGACATTTAGTTCTCTAGGAGACCGGGTGTTTCTAAGAAGCTAGATTCACATTGCGAGAGATCACATTATGTTGGGAGGCGAGGGGTATAGACGGGTAAAGAGGGTAAAAAAAGGTAAACCATGAAAATTTAAAAAATGACACAAATTTAAATTCCCTTTAAAAAGAAAGAAATAATTACAGAAACTCAATTTAAGGTACATTAGTATAAAATAAGTAATAAAATACGTCGCGTTGGGAGACCGTTCCAAACATAAAAAATACAAATAACATATTTTTTTATTAAGTTGTGAGCAGACAGATAGACACGTAGAACTTATGACACCCCTCTTTTTCCGTAGAGGGTTAATAATACTTTAGCGTATTGTTTTCTTTTTCTATGTACTACCTTTTATTTAGTAACATCCACAATTTATATTAGATGGGAGAGTAGAATTATTTCTTTTTAATTTTGAAACTTATTATTATGAAAGCTTGAAATGCCTGCCAATAAAAAATTAACCTGTATACCAACATAATGAAGAATAATCACTTGTCATCAAACTCTGCTAATGTGAACCGAGATAAGCAACAGTAAGCAGCTCTCGACCCCGCTGGGATCCTGAAACAGACGCCATTGTCTTACAAGACCTAACGACTAAGGCCGAGAATGCATGGCAAAATATTCTTTATTTTTAAATGTGTGTGAAATCACATGTTGTGAATTCTATGTGTCCGACGAATGACATTTTTACCCGAGGCTTATTCGTGAAGCAATTGAAATTATAAAATAACCGAACAATTTCAACAGGGACGACTTAAGTTATCTTCAGCGTGGAATCCAGTGATTACAAAAACGCAACCTCATTCTGTCAAGTTAGTTAATATCCAGCTTGACACGGCTCGCTCCAGAATACGGACTCTGTTAGAAAATATTGTGACGGTAGTTAGCGTCTTACTAACAACCCGTAGCCCGCTGGTTGCAATCTCTCGGTGACCACATATCACTGTAACATGATTCGAAACGTCAGAGATAAAATAAAGGTACTTTACGTGCGCGTTCAATACCTGCAGTACTCGTATTTATAATTAGTATTAGTAGCCGTTGCAACTTCTGCCTAAAGTCAGCTCATAAGTAAAGATGTCAAATATAATTATCAGATCTACGAGTTACACACATCTTGTCAAATTCAATCAATCAATCATTTATTAACAAAAAATAGATAAAGAGTTACATTTGTAAAATTCAGTATTATCAGAGACAATGCCACCGATGTGGACCTGGTTTTACCATCAAATTAGCCAGCAGGGCGCTAACTTCTGCAAAGGGCAGGCACAATTACCCGCCATTCAGTGGAATCATTTCCTTAAAAGATTGGGGATTCCCTTCAGATTAATAAAGATTTAATCAACTGTGTCTGAGCACTAGGTACTCGTATTCTCACGATCTTTCTGGATAAAATTAATAAGGACCTTTGTGCGTAAATTTCAGCGTATTGTAAATTCTCTTTTTTGTTTTTACTTCTTTTGTGAATTTAAAAGAAATGTATCGGATTAAAAACTGTAACGTTTGTAACAACGATGTTCGACAGATAATGATAGACTAAATTATTGGAACGACGACCGGTGAATAACAAAAAAGTTATGCACGTCGAGGGGAGACTTGTGGGTTTTGGAAGGCAAAGTATCGATTGATGCAATCGCGTGCTGCGTCCGCACTCATCGTGGAATGTTTATATTTTCATCATACTATATCTAAGTAAATTCTGTATGTAAAAATTATAAGATATGTCTTGTGCTTAAACGTCTTGGGAAGTAAAAAAGGCTATAGTAAAAGTTTGTGTAACAGACCCATTCCCTCGGGTCATGTATTATGTCATCGTGACATAATACATGGTTTACTTTGGTTTTGCTGAAAACTAAGAAATATTACAGTTTAGGAAGTATCATTATAATAGTCCGGTGTAACACCGACAAGAACTAACGAGCGGCGGGCTTGGCGCGCCGCCACGGGGATGTACACAGAAATGACGGCAAAAAAAAACAAACGCCGCCGGCTAATTAAGGAAAAACTTAACTTTTTAACATTTAAAGAAAAAATATTCATCTTTATCTGAGCGTGCATCCGCTTGCATTCTTAACGATGCTTTAGAAGCATTCTTAGCGGTGCTTTAGAACCCGGGTTCTCCATACTAATATGATAAAGTAACAGGTTTGTTATTTTGGAGACCTTCTGAGTCTGAGCGGAGCTCCAATCCAAAGGTCAGGATGTTTCGTCGAGCCTGGGATATGGTTAGTGTTGATTTTTATTTCCCGCCAAAATTGACCTAACCTTATGTTAAGTGTTATTTTTTATGTGGCTTTGAGCTAAGGAACATTTTTTCTAATGCACCTTTTACGACATCCAATGTATCCGCATTTAGGGTGTGCCTATTCTACTCAGCTGGAAACCACACAACCGCACGAGGGCAAAATTAACATACCATACCTACAAATTATGAATATTAACAGTAAATGAATTAGTGAGCGATATAGAAAAGCAATCTACTCGTAATGTAGAAGCCGCTGATGAGCCGAGTTCTCCGTCCGCGGCCGCAGCGCCGCAATTATCGCGCGATCGCAATTCCGGTCGCGTCGCGTCGTCGCGGTCTGTTTGCACTTAGAGATCGAGATTACAAATAATAGTGTTGGAAACTAATGCCTTATTCTCTCTCCTAATTCCGAATAAATCTTCACGTCTCTCAATGGAAATAAAGGATTTTTACACGATATGATTCCGCAACCATTGCAGGATAACCTAACTCATATTGGATATAACGTAAATTAAAATAGTGATAACAAAAATTATAAGAAAAATATGCAAAATAATTAGAACAACAAAAATGTGTGTCAAATTGATATCGTAGCAAGGTGCTACGAGATTGCTACACATCTTGTAGCACTTTGTGGTATATCGTAGACTTCGCGTTATTAAGTACCTAAGTAATTGCTATTGATAGACTTTTAATAGCACAAAGAAAACCGAATAGAATTCAATGGATGAAGTGAAATATATAAGGTACATTTAATAATTTGCTTTTAAGGTTTTAGTTTTATTCATATTGTCCTGGACCAAAACAAATATAATATTCATATGAAATCCATTCAAGTGTATATGTACTATGTTCTCCGCCGTTTGTGTTACAACCCGGGGTTGTGAATATATTTCTATGAAATGATTTTGACTAATTTAACTAGAAAAACATGTTGTTTCAGAAGCTATTCATTACCGTAGAGACAGTAGTAGGAGGTAAAACCACGTGTGCCGGTATAGGTAAGAACGTATCGTAAACAACTGTGTATTTGTTTGTTCAGTCCGAAACGAGAGACCGTTCCCAACCAAATAAAGTATCTCTTTGGATATTCAGGGCAGTTTCAGCGACTGATTTCCATTGAAATTTTTATTTTAATCATCTCTCAGGCGTTAGTCCTGGGTTGGGTCCTCATTCGTGCGCCCCATATTTGCTCAAAAAATAGGGAAAAGGACAAGGGTCGTAATAAAGACGGCCGATGAAAGGCCTTTGAATGAAAGAATGAATTTTCAAACCAAACTAAACACAAATATCTAGTCCTAGCGTTAATGTGTTCGTAAATTTAATCAAGCAGTCTTCTTTTTTAATATAGATTTCAATTTAAAATATAGAGGACGAATGGCCTTGTCTCAACCTTTCAGAAAGAGGAATTGACATGAATGTTTTCAAGATGAAAGGTAGACACCCTTCAATAGCGTTACGTTTGTCTCACTCAGCGCCGACTCACGAGCTCCTGGCGCGGAGTGATAAAAGGGCTCGCCGTAAACCACCATAACCCGCCATAATCCGCCATAAACCGCCATTTGTCGATAATTTACCGCCACGCCGCCGTGGGCTGCAAGCCCGGCTGTTTGCTGTTTATGTCCCGACTTGAGGGTGATCATCCGATTGACGTACGGTTTGATATAGTACCATTGTGAAATTAGGGGCGGCGCGGACTGACTGACTGGGTAAGAAATAACTACTTGTGCTGATTAACGTGTTATTCACAGAGTGAAATAAAAAGGGAAAATGGGGCTATATGTTGGCATCACAGAAAGCAGATGTACTCTGTGTATGGCTTCCAATCCAGATATAGTTGTGTGAATGCGTTATTTAGAAGTGAACTGTAAATTACTTTTGTTTTATCTGGTATATTTAGACTAAGCATTTTGATACTAAATAAATTGACTATGATCTATTTACTCCGCGTTTCTTCCCAGTGCGTATGCGAACCCAAACCAACGCCATAATGTACTAAAGAAACTGAATTCCCCAATGACTACCCTTGTGCTGCTGTCCACCCACAGGGTCCTGATAAACACACTTTCTCTCACCACGGCGCGCCGCCGACATACAAATTTGAACATAATGAATACAAAGCGACTGCCGTGTTTATAACGACCCCAGGGTCCGAGGACAGCGCGGAGGGCTCTCAGCTCTCGACGGAGGATTGAAACACAAGCTAAATATTTAATGAGAACACACATTTTTTTAAACGGGTCTGAAATATTTTTATCAAAAGCCTCTTTACGAACGAGATTTGCCGAATATTTTCGTTGTATGCCTGTACAAATATTGACTCAACATACGCATTTCAAAGCTTCACTACGAGCTAGTAGTTCCTACCACGTAGAACGAAAACAAAAACTATTTGGTTGTTATCTGACCTAAATGCGCAGCACAAAAATGTGCCTCATAATCTTATTATTAGAAAACTGGAGAGAATAACATCTGCCCAAAACTCTAAACTCTAGTTAACCCACTGAGAACAATAGTTAATCCGATAAAACTGTACTGATTACATATTCGCTCGGTGTTTTAGGGTTAATTTTTGAAAACATTTTATTAACAACGCTCAAAACCTGCTCCATTCCGCAAAAGCCAATAACATTTAGGATGCTCTTTCTAGATTAGGTACCTCACTTGATAATAAACCAATTCCATGAAGATCCAATGTATCCCAATTTTTTTTGATGCAGTGGCGAGCTAGTAAAATATGGTACAGACAACGCGCTATATTAAGAAATACATATTTTTTAATATATTATTCTAAGTAGCAAGGAAAGGTGTCGTGCACACCCTGGTGCGGTGGGAGCACCTTCAAGGATATTGATCGCCCAGCCCGACGCGTTCGCTGCAACATTCTCTCATACTGCATTCTGTTTACGGGTCGTGTATGTTGCGAGGTCGGACTCGGCTTGAGGCAGACTAAAACATAAAGAAAGCTGCACGAAATGAAATTTGTGTTCAAATTTATTCAGCTACCTCCAACAAATTCAATATTCGAATAGAGACGAGAATCATACAAACATAAGACAGTATTCACGAAATGTGCTCACGAGAATCAAACAAGTATTGGAATATATTCTGTACGAACTTGTTTCCATCTTCTCCTTTAATCCCGGCTAAAGCAACATGTTTCAGCTATGAATCTATTCCAACACGATAATTGAAACATTGTCAGACCTCCAACTACAATCAGCTTAATATGGAGAAGACAACATCAACTATGAATCCGTATTAAATAGTAGTTTTACGAAGAATAAGCTTTCACCAGTGACTTTGTAAGACTAACTCTACGCACGGAACCTACTCGGATAAGCCTGATTCCACCTTCATTACCCCACATTCGGTGGTTCTAAACGGTACTGAAAGATATTTACAAAGTAAAACGATATAAATAAAGCTTCAATCATTTAATTAGTCTGTAGCTTTACAATTTTGGTAATTCCCCACGATTTTAGCGTCGGAAACTGCCATTGTATGGAATCAGTGGGCTCTACGCGCCTCCTCCATACTCCACGGAATTACGACTACACACACCCGTTCACATTCACACATATACACACTTGCAATTAAAACAGACGTCGAACAGCCGCCATCGCCTGAACTTACGACGGATTTAACGCGAATCATACCATATATACGGGTACTATTTGAATAGACAAATTTAATTGTTTTAATAACAAAGTTATATATACATATATACATACATAAAACTATTGCTCGTTCTCGGCGGGGTAGGCAGAGACTTTATATTTTTTGCCACGAACCCATTACATACATACATAGATAAAATCACGCCTCTTTCCCGGAGGGGTAGGCAGAGACTCCCTTTTTCCACTTGCCACGATCTCTGCATACTTCCTTCGCTTCATCCACATTCATAACTCCCTTCATGCAAGCATCTTCATCTTCAGCATCTTCATTACATACTTCGTTCGGTTTAACTTCACTCTAAATGCAAGCTCGTTGTCTTAGGGTAGTCTTGACCTTTCAACAGAAAGCCCCGTCTGGGACTCCTGTACATTATTATTATGATGCTACTAAGTTCATCATATACCGCCGCACTTTCCAGCTCGGTATGCTAGCCACAGCCCGGCCAGCCAGTCCCCGCCGCGGTACGAAACATTCGCGGCTGTCCGCAGCGAATACCGACCGGGAACGCTATTCATGTAGCTCCACCTCGGAAATACATTGAATATCGTGCCAAAATGAGGTTTCACTCGAAGTGTGTTATGGAGAGGAACCTCCGGATAATGGACACGAACATCTGTCCTATTCCAAGCGGCTTTCAAATTATTTTGATACAGTTTACGGTAGTGTATTTCAATAATTAGTTAATCAAAATATAGAAAAGAATTTATATTACCATTCAACAAAGAAATGCGGCTAGTGTAATGGGATAGGATGGGCGATTCAGTTTGATATTTTAGATTGTAATAACGCAGAACTGTGATTGTACCAAATATTTATTTAAAATTAATAAATTATTTGTAAATTTAGGAAAGAGCTAAAACTATTAAGAATTTTATACCTAAAATTTTATACGGTTTTCCAATATCTATCTAGTACCTCTTGAAATCGCAGATTATTTAAATCCAAAGACCTTCCCGTGCCCTTGTGTGCAGTACTGAAGTAGCGGATACCGAGTGGGCACCGACAACTCCGCCATATTGCAGCGGTCGGCGGTAATGAAATAATGTGGAGTGTTTTTCTAGTGTAATTGTGTTCATATCGCGCGATAACCGTTATCAGTTGTTCTCGTCCAGGCGGCATTCCCAAGGGATTCTACATAGTATTAAAACGCAAAGTCATCATTGGATGATGCATTTAATAATTAATTGGCTTGGCAGAGTACTCCACGCAAGCTCTTAAAAATTAATAAATGAACTCGAAACATCAGCGACTGTCGCTGCATTCCGTCCGGCGTTGAAACCTGATTTCCCTGCGAATGAATCTCATTTTCTCGTGTTCACTATCGAATCTGATCACAAAATATCAACATTTTTTTATTACCAGAACGTACCAACATATCTCTTGTTCTGAGGTTCTGGCGGAACAGAAGACGGTAAACTTCAATCTATTAAGTTGTACCTATATTATATAGATCTTCAGGAAGTGAAGTTCGATTGACTACTGATCATTTCATGACTGATAGAAAACTAGATTTCTAGTAATTTTTTAGTCCTATGGCATAAATTGTCACAACTGAACACAACCAATTTGACTACAATAGCAAAGCACAGAGCACAGCAGAGAACATGCAGTCGAATAAGGAAGATATATCGGTGCTGAAATAACCCGCTCGGTAATGGGTAATACAAATTAATTGCGTGGTTTGTATTACCGGGCGGCGTCCTCCATTAATTAGTCACACCGTCTGATTGGCTTGGGATTGGAAATATTTAAGAAGTTCGTGGCAAAACAGTCATTATTTAATTAATAGTAAGTACCTAATATACCGAAAGTATTTATATTCAGTATTGAAATAAAGGTTTCAGGCCGCCATAGTTATGTGTTTAAAGCTCGCTGTCAAAGAAATAAAGTGAAAATAGTAATCTTTGATGAGATGACCTGTTTATTAAAATAATTTATTGATACTAAAACATTATTCATTTCAAGGTAACCACGGTTAGTTCCCATGGTTAAATAATGGAGTAACTAAACTAATGCTCGTCACAATGAATGTTTCATGTTCTAAGGTATGTCACAGTATATCATATGTTACCGAGAAGCGAGCTTTAGGCAATGGTTACCAATTAACAATAAATCGTAATAGTTATTGTCATCGCATCGTATGGACGGCAATGGATTCAGTTGCAGCACACGCTTACCGCGCTCTAATCACGTATTAATTCATTGAAATAAACAGACGCACAAACCTGAAAAACCATTTATCTTTTATAAATACAAACAAAAATTAATACAAATGGACCCCAGTACCTAGTGAAAGACTCAATGATGAAAGTATAAGTTTGAACAGTCGGCAAGTCTCAGGTCCGGAATGAAGCGGGCAAGCGCCGCCGATAGAGGAAGGATCTCACTCTGAATGTCAATTTGAAAACCATCGCCGGAACGTAAATCATATTTTTCACATGAACGATCTTATAGCCAAGATACATATTTCTCTGAAATAATACCAAAACATGCAATATTATATATTCAAGACATATTACATCGTAAATTGTAGATACTTCGAGATATTCTGATAAATCACTTTAAAATATTGCATGAGACGCTTGAGCCATTGCGAAACAGAGGCAATATGAAAGTGAACTTGCTTAAAATATTGTAAAAGGTAAAAGAGTTTGATTCGACTCTAGAGCATTGAGTTAGGCAAAACGTTTCAAGTCACACATCTTAAATACATATTTATAAGAAGCGAAATATATTTTCCCCTTCCCTTTATAAATTAATATATATAGGATATATGTATATTATCAATCAAACTGCGCTACGAGTCTACATGTATGTAGAAGCTGCGTACGCGCTGCGCTTTTGTAACGGTCCGTAGGCGTTGTCGTAGCCGAGCTACGAGATTGCGTAGCATGTCAGACTATTCTGGAGATTCGGTTTCTTCACTGAAAGCTGCACTTGCCGTGGCGTACTTAATTGTCAAGGAAATTGCAAATCGAAAATTTAATTTTTTTACAATATTTCTAGTAGACACTGTATTAGATAATTTTCTAAAAACTAAACAACTAAACGCTTCATAACATAAAAATAAGAGTATTTTTTTAATCCTTATATCGAACCCTTGACAGCGTTTACAAGTTTACAACTTTTTTAGTTGTAAATTACAACTAAAAAGGTCAAGTTACATGACACTAAAATAAAACATATCAGAAAGCCGTTAACATGTACTGTGCCGTAATCTGAATATCCGAAGATATGTTTTTATAAGCCGCGGTCAGTAGCTTAGTAATCCAATTTATTCATGGACCCTCTGATCCAAAGGGTTACCGAATATTTTACATAATCGCCGCTTTAATAAGTTTATATTGGTAAAATAAATAACTTTATTATTCCGGGAACAACTAAAAATAGTAACGATCTACCTTTTTTTGAAAGCAATTTTCTCTCGTCTCTGCGTGTTCCCGGTCGCACCCTCCCAAGAAGTGTTTCGGGGCTGGGGTCCGCCTTCTGACTTTTCTCTCTCCACTTGGTCCGGTTTTCTATGTCCTGAGTTTTCAGTCCATTGGCTCGCATATCATCTTTTGCGACGTCCAGCCAGTCCAGTTAAAAAAACTACTATACGTATTAAAATTGACTGAGAAACGGGTATTTTTTATTTCATCTTCAGATTACAGTAGACATTAACGTATAATCCAGCACCCCTCTTTTTTGTCGTTGGTTAAACAGTGTTCGAGCGCCGGCGTAAGATTTATTCATGTATGCGGTATGCATCCAAATGTATTGAAATTCATTTGTTTATGTCCGCCATTATATTTAACGCTGTGAAAACAGTCAGCACTTGTTCTGATTGTCGCGAAAACGAGACAAAACAAACCTTTGTGTTTCAAATAAAGGTAATTGTGTCTTTGTTCGGATTCGATCCTTATTTTTTTACCCGACTGAGCTCACAACGACGACGTTTTATTTATTTCTTATTGATTGGACTCAGAATCATTGTCACTATCTCTGAATCTTAATTCCATCATTATGGCATCCAGCTTAACGTGGCCTTCTGAGTGTTGTGACTGGTACTGTCTACTCCTTTAGGGATATAGACGAGATCAAACAGATTTCTACAATAGGCACAATGGTAAACATTCTCTACGGTAAGTACTCGCTCTCATGCTAAATTAACTTTTGAGTCATTAAGAAAATACCTATGTTTCTTTTTTCTTGATCAAGAGTGATGTTGTGTACTTCGGCACACTTTTGGTTGCTTACATTTTAAAAATATATAGACTTAATTCCTCTTATTGTATTGATAAGTGTATATCACCGGTTAGTATACTTCATAGTTAAGTTTAAAAATAACTAAAATGCAGTCAAATAATAAAATTATTTGTACTAGACGTCATGCTTACTCTGAAACATGTTATCACCTTTTTTTACATTTTTACTCGCTAAGCGGCCGACGCGATCCTCGCTACCTCCAGTCACCTCTAGCACATGTTTTTCCATCTGTTTTTCTCCCAGGCCACACAAGGGCCGATAAAGTTTATTTTATCGTATTTTTCAGCAACGGTGTCAGTTTGTCCACAAACCCTCTTGGTAAAGCCTTCTGAGCGCTTTTTTTTGTCGCAACTAGTTTTGACGCGTTCAGGCAAATGTTATTTCAAACTGGTATTTTTTCCACCTTTGCATGAATTTAAACTAGACTTTTGCCCGGGACTTCGCTTCCGTGCATAGCCTATGTTTAACATAATCAAGGTAAATAATGCCGTCGATCCTCGGCTGTCAAATAGTAGGGACTTTTCTAAGAGTAGACCGCAGGGGTAAGCTATTATTGTAAATAGTAATAAAAATACATATATTAGAATCTGTCAAGTCAATCCGGTAGGAATCGTATTGCATGTAGGCTCCGCCACTGACTTCTATACAACAAATGTATTTTCGCCCCAAGTTGATCGGTATATCTACACACAAACAATACGCATCCTTTCGCAATTGGCGTTGCAAATGACCCTAAGTTCCTAGTACTCAATTACAAAGGACCTGATTGGACTCTATTAGTGGAGCACACGTGCAGAATATAAGCTGTTTCTACGAAACATGTTTGCGCCGCAGATGAAAACAAACCTGTTTTCATGGGAATTCATTACCGGCCGAGGGAAACGGCGCCGTCAAAATGAATGGACGATATAATTTTCCGAAGGGGTGTGCTTATACACAATGTATTTCATTCATATGCATGCGACACTGATAACGGTAAAGGAAACAGTGAACAACATTGACGAGCGGCCCCAATTGTTTCGAGGATGCCGTGGTATTTTTTTTTGTAATAATACATTCGTTTTATAGAAAACATTAAGTTTGGTCTACAATAGAAAGCTAATTATAGAAATAGCTTAACTAAACTGATCGACCATGATAAAAAAAATTGTTTCTGCGTACGCAACTCTAGTCAGAAGGAACACAAATACCATACCAATACTAATAAATCCTAAACAGTAAATCTCGTTAAACTAGATATCCAAAGCCGAAGAAAACTTTATATTAAAATCTATCAAAATCCGTGGCAGCACTGGCTCAGCAGCTGGAGTTGCAATTATCGGGCTGCTGGAAACACGTGAATTTCAAACCTCGTGAAAGTGCAACAGGCAGTATTTCAGGGGATTTGCGTCCAGAAATAAATTCAGCGCTGCACCGCGCGATAACATGCATGTTAGGTAAAAAATTTAAACAAAGTTGATACAAAACGGAAGCCTTCCTTTGACTTTGATATGCAATGATAAACATACACACCTCTGAAGTTGAAGAGCTCAGAGGGTTATTTTGTTCTTATTTGGACACACTGGTCATCCTCTGGAGAAGGGTCCGGAGTGCGCCTGTGACCACGATCCACGATAAGTCATGTTCCGTAACCTTTCAGGGGAACCAAACCCATATTGGATTATGGTTCTTTTTCGGATACATTATATACATGGCAAACATGTGTAGTCGCTCATATAGATTGACACTGTTTACTCGACCTAATATAATAGACGTAAGTAAACAATGTCGCATTTAACACACCCTCCGAAGGCACAAATCGCGTCCTATAGGATAGGTTAATATTCCACACTCGATAAATGCAAAATGGGATTCGAATGTTATGAAAAAATTGTGGAAATCTCTCGCCCGTGTTAAATAACTCTTTATCGACATTCGAATAGCAAAGTGAATATAATATGAGCCGAACGAGCGCAGCCTCCGAGGAGGTCGCGACCGAAGGCCGACCACTCACTGCGCTACTATATTTCAATTCATACTTTTGATGCAATTCAAAGACGTCTATTATATAATATCTAAACAGGGAATAGAAGTACACGTATCAATTTTGCTGTACACAAACATACATTACATCACACATCAGAAAAATGTCAACTACCTACCCCACCGAGATAGAGGTTTGATTTTACAAGCTTTTATTTAGTTTCATTAAAATGAAAAATTAATTTGAAATGCAAAGAAAGTTCGCAAGGTTGTCGCACAACATCATCTTCAGTGTATTCAAATAAGAACGACGCGGCAAAGAGCGCAACAATTTATTTAACTTACATTTTATACAAAGCTTGACTCAGAATTCTAAGCAATCTTGTGTGTTTCGCATTTTTTCAGATATATTTTTTTTCAAAATTGAGTAGAATAGCAATCGAACTAAACTATTTACTCTACTTTCAAGATAACTGCCATGGCATAAGGGTCTAGTTTGCCTTATGGTCAAAGATGGACTGTTCGAATTACTGTTCTTCAGTTTCAACAGATCCACTTAATCTCACGGTGGCGGTTAATTTATGAGGCTGTGAACACAACACTACTAACCACTTTACCTACCATTTTATATAACCGGCCAATGTAGTGTTTACAGGAAAACGATGATTGACCTGGTATCAAATAGAACTGCAAACAGACTTTAATGTTTGACGTAACTGTTAAATATTGTTAACATTGTATGGTGAAGCCGTTTCAGTCGTGCTATATGTATGTAATAAGTTTTGTAGTCTAAAGATATGGATATTAACGAGTTGGTAATTCTTCGACGGCCGTTTGTGCTAATACATAGTTAGACGACATAGTTTAACCAAACACACTCTGCCGAACTGGCAAGTTCTGTGTGTGTTTAAATACCTACATCATAAATAAATTTATTTGCTGCTGTTATATGTATAAATATTACTAAATGTATTTTTTTACATTTTATGGCCTGTTTATGTCTTGCAGTTGCAGTAATATAATAATTCAGTAGAAAAATTATTTTGAATTGTACACCAAAAATAGGTAACACATTAATTTTGGTTACATTTTGGTGCTCGGTTTTAAGTAAAAACTAAAATATGTTTATTTAGTATTTACAAATACTTGTAGTTACACCAGCATGCGTTTAGACACCTTGAATCCGAACACAATTTCCTCGGCGGGACGACAAAGACCCGACAAATGGGGTTTTTAATGGCGGCTCATGGCGCGCAGATTAGCGTTTACTGCCACCCTGAAGGTGTTTATTAAATGCGAAACGATCTCCGGCCTAAAAAGCAAATAAGATATGAAAAATATACTTTAATATGTATAAGTCTTATCCGCAGTCTTTTCATATCTAATGGAAATCTATTTATTACATGTATGTATATTACATGAATGCGCCAACCAGTAAGGTGACTATGAAATGGTAAAGCCATCCAAGAGTCCGTGAGTAAAAAAGGGGCTTCTTAATTATTCTCTTGCACGATGCCTACGGTAACAACAAACAAATTGCACCAATTCAATTTAGCGAGTGGACACAGTGGCGGAGATCAAACAAGAGCTTAAAAACCGTTTACCGTTTGCGGGCAGCTCGCACCCGGATACAAATTTAATTTGCCCGCGGGAAATTTGCATAAAGTTCAGCCAAATTGGAAATTTATGGAAACGGATATTTTTTACACTGCTAAAGAGTAAATTCGAATGAATTTAAGGGATAAAATGCCAACCGACCAGAGCCAACCCCTACAATCGTGATCAACTTATTAATGTTCGAGTTTATCAATTCCTTCCCTACAATAATATCTCAAACGAGATTAACAAAAGATAGACATGCCTCAATTTCAGAAATAGATTGTATTTATATTTATTTTCCTTCGCCTTTGGCCTTCGCCGAATTACATGACGAACGTCCGGACAACCGGCGAGTCTGCCGGAACAACCTTGATGTGTACCTTTGTGTTATTGTTTACAAATTTCGGGAGCCGCGAGTTGGCGGGGCGGAACAACAGCCGGGAGACTGTGGTTCCACTGATACACCAATCCCATCTAAATTGGGATGATCAAAAATAAAAATTCCTTATTTGTAATACCCTTTTCAGTTGAAACACCAATAAGGGTACTTCATTTGTACATAAATATCGAATTATCCGTTGAATTTTACTAAAATGCAGAGCTCACTAAAAGCAGACGGTGGTTTTAAATGAA
Source organism: Amyelois transitella (assembly GCF_032362555.1). Taxonomy (NCBI): domain Eukaryota; kingdom Metazoa; phylum Arthropoda; class Insecta; order Lepidoptera; family Pyralidae; genus Amyelois; species Amyelois transitella. Next base: position 100,650 of record NC_083514.1, on the reverse strand, counting down.
CGAATATTTCAAACGTTGGAAAACACTCAATCTTTGGATGTTATAATCTGGCTGATGGTAAGTAGAACTCCTTCGTACAATGTAGCGGTGCACGAGGCGAAATATGTTTGATCTCTGTTACTTCCTGTAAGGTGAGGCGCGGCTGTCACGTACATCACCCCGACCTTTATCTCGCCGTGTGGAGTGAAACCTGTTATTGCCTAATACAGACAAACAGATAAGGAAGCCATACATCAGCTATCATCACATGTTTTACTGCGATCCCCTCGTAAAGATACGAGGCTATAAAAACTGAACGTCCCACCCACCGCCGTAGGTGCCTTTGGAATTCTCGATAATATTGATTTTGTTAAGAAATTATATCTCATTGTATCTAGGGTAGAACGGTATTCAGGTGTCTAATAGCTGGATCGATTTTCCATAAAACCTGGGTAGGAGAAAACAGAGCATCAACATTACCTAGATTTAAGCTGTCTTTAGAGCTTTAAGTTTTCGTCTCATTGTTTCAACAGTTATTAAGAATCGAAATCAAAACGTCTATTTGTAGAAAATGCACCCAGCACATGTTTCTTCGAACACTACAGACATAAATAGGTCAAGTGCGCGTCTCCAGTGCATCTCTGCACTTTGGCTTTAACTACGAGTATCTGACTGGCGTCGGCGTCGTTTCTATCAATCAAAACTGTATCAGTTAAGCCGGATTTTCTCCGCATTTTATCGCGAAAAAAAGTACTGAATTTTTAATAATTTAGAGCGACGAAAATAAACTTCCATTGGTCATGCTTTCTCATATAATACTGAGTTCATACCGCATAACCTAGTGGCAGACCCATTTAAATACTTGTAAATACAAACCTAAAAATTATGGCATTAAAATTTATTGTTAAAACCATTTCATATTCAAAATTGAAGAAAACACGACACGACACGAAAAATCTGAATGTTTAGTCTTTTTGAGACTGTTGTTAGCTCACCTATCTGTCCACAGGGAGATAGACGTGATATGTAACACGAAAACCGATATTCGTTTTAAGTCTTACTTAATTTTAAATTCGTGCAATTTCTTTAACAGGTGTCTTAATTGATATGTTACGTAGGCACACCCTGTAGACTGTAGATGCGAGTGGCGTCAGGGAGCCTGAAAATTTACCCACACACAAACACAACACAACTCTAAAATAAGACAAATCATTAAATTGTTTTGGGTATAAGTCCGCCTTGGTAGTGTTATTACACTCTCTCTCTCTATTACATTATCATCAATATATGATGAGATTTATTTAAACAATTTCTAAAATTAGCATTATTGCTGCATTTCAGATCGTTTCTATATCCTACTACTATTATAAAGGCGAAAGTTTGTATGGATGTATAGATGTTTGTTACTCTTTCACGCAAAAACTACTGAACCGATTACCATGAAATTTGGTATGTAGGTAGCTGAAGACCCAGAATAACACATAGGCTACTTTTTATCCCAGAGTTCCCGCGGGATTGATAGGGTTTCCATGCGGACGAAGTCGCGGGCGGCCTCTAGTCTTAAATAATATTCACAACACACGTTTCCTCCCTAATCTTAATTAGAACTAGAAACGTTGTTTTTCTTATAAACTGAACACAAAAACCACGTGCTACAATTTGCTAATAAAACGTCATCCGAGAACGCTCGTTCGCAGAATATTCCAGAAACCTACGGACTATACAGGTGCAGGCAGTTCGTTCTCACTGCTTCGTTGCGCTTAAGTAGCCATTGTGTTGTTGTTGTATTGTGACAGTCCTGTCCACGAAATTGAATATTTTAACACTATGTTGAATTTAGTAGAAAATAAGTAAGAACACAGAATAATGTATATATCAATACACAATTATGTATCTTATCTATACAGAAATACAACAAAGCCACAATTAATAACTACGGCTAAACCAAATGTAATTATCCAAATTTTGTGAATACTGACTTTTCGGTCTCCTTCGCCCCCTTGTACCAAAAGGTTCGGAAAATGCTCACGAGTAACTTTGGATATGATTCCAAAATAGCATTCTCGTAAGTAGTAATAAAGTACTAGTAGGTGCATTAATGTGACTATTCACCCAACGTTCTCATTATATCTGGCAGGTTGAACCCTACAGCTGCAATAATCTGATGAATCCCTCTCATTTCACGCTTCTTGCTCGCTCGGAAGATTACGCGCGGGTTCAAACTAGGAAAATATCAGCTTTTGTCATATCACTTCATGAATAGAATGAAGAATTGGAATGAAGTTATAGGCTAGTGAAAATATGGATGCTCTGTCTATGTAGCGAAAGGGCGTGATTATATTAAACGTATCCTAAAGAAATAGTTGTTCTTTCAGTCCAACTGACTCCAATAGTAAAATAAGTAAATAATGAACATTATTTTTTTACTTTTTGTGAGAGACACAACATTATCCACAGCACAAAAACACTTACACAACAAAATTTTGCAAATTGACATCTATTTTAAAATTTTAAAAATAGCGAACGAATCTATTTTGAGATATTGATAACCAAGCATACAATGATGATTGTGTGAAACTTCGATATTTCTCCAAAAACTTCATTCTACCAAAAAAGCCAGAGGGTCAGTTAGAGCTTTGCTAACCTTACTGTATCGTATATATAAATACTTTTGAGGGTAACTTTCACATTTGTGGAGCAGTAAGATACTTTAGTTTTACATTTCATGTAATGTTTCACGAATAAGATATAAACAAATCGATTTTTTTGCTTAGTGGCATAAGCGACAACCATGGACAACCATGATAATCTTTACAATATTAATATTGAAAAAAAGTAATTAAATAATATTCATCTTGATTTATATTTCACAAAAATGTATTATTGTCAGCAGCAATCAATCTATCAAGCGTATTGTTCAGAACAACATTATGTCGGGCAACCCTGAGGAATTTCACCGACTTTTCTTATTTCCCGATCTATCAACCCAGAGATAAAAGCCACATGCCCGCACTAAAGCCAGCTCGCAACTTCGGCGATCTATCGACAACTTAATTCTCTGGTCGGTAAAGTCGAAAGCTGCGGGCCGAGCACGCGACCTCCGCCCTGTTGCTATGGGGTGCGCTTGGCCGCTCGCCAGCCGCCGACAATGTCAATGCCAGCCAGCCACCGCCACTGGCTTGTGCTGGACGCTCGAGGAATGGCGTCCCTATTTGTTACTTCAGCAAGTTAATACTGCTTCAAAAGAGGCATTAGGATTTGTTGAAATATGTATACAAAAATTCGAGTTTCATTCATTCCGTTATAATAACATCAATAAATTTTTTGCTTCACTCAATGATTTTTTATTTCACCTTGTTAATTTAGTTTGCCTTCTTTTGATTACAGACTGTTGAACTATCAACTCGTAATTTCATTTCTTAAGCCCTAAGTTCCTACAGGATTTCTACTTGTTTTATTCACAGATATTAAATACATACAATCGTAACTCTTTTCCGAGGAATAGACGATATTTCCGTAGCCACAATTCTTTCATTTCACCCACATTCATAATGGTCGACAGATCGTGCCCGACTTGACCAAGGTCAATTATCGAGCCCACCCGTCAAACGTTCTCATTCACACTCTCCTTGTATAATTGCTTAATCGACTTTCATTGATCCTGTCCACATGACCAAACTATCTAAGCATTCACATTATGTAGGTATTCCTGACACTAAATTTTAATATTTTCTTACACACCATTTTTAGGGGTAGTTTACTCCTAAAAACGATAGCACAGGCCGTTTGAATTAGTTACTTAATTAAATTCCACATGAGCCGGAGCTAAATAAATTTTAACATAATGGTGAATGGTATAAAATGTGGGAATGGTGGCATACCATGACGTAAGTCCCGTCACTAGATTGAACGTTTGTATACGAGTACGTTGTGTGTGACACGCGATGACCCACAGATACATATACACATCAGCTAAACACCGCGAGTAAACGTACGGTCTACCTACTGCCTACCTACTGTCACTTGGTAAATTCCATGTACAAATTTGGGGGTATTTGATATGAAAACAAATACATGAACTTTTGCAGATGACTGTACTTTGCGTATGGAACTGATGCCCAACGGATCTCTTTAAGACACTCTATCTTTGGCATTTGCAGCGATCGACATTTAGCGAAGTATTAAATCGTATTATAGTGCTGAGTTGGTTAATGGATTTTATCTTTTATTTCGCCCGTTTCCACTTCACTTGAGCAAAAAATGTAGCGCATTGACATGTTGATTTTCATATATAGGATAGATAGAATACCCTTTATTGCGCTTAAAATTATAACAATAGATTTATCCCAAGCTTATGTTAAGAAAACATGTACAAAAGGCGGCCTTATCGCATTATCATACTTCATACTTTTGGGTATATCTTTATCTCTCTCTCCTTAAACTCAGCATGTAATATTCCTACCTTTCGTGGGTCACAGCCGTTTGCCTGCTCGATGTGTCTGCTGATAATAGTTTAACTCGGGTCACTTACCTGAAACAAAACATCATTTTCTAAGAAATATTTACATTTCATAACACGATAAAGAGTTCACAATTTAATTTCTAAATTAAATTTATATACTTACAAAGGTTAAACGGTTAAAATTGATCCGTATATAAATGAGAATAGCTTACATGCAATCGCATTGCTTTTATTTAGGTACTGTTAACATTTATTGTGGGTGTAATGAACTATAGAAAAGTAATAAAAATAAAGAAGTCAGGCAACGAATTGCAACAATACAAGTTTTCCTAGAGTTCAAAATAAGAATTTGGGAACTCCCAATAAAGCATTATAGTAAGCTATCGAATGTCCGCTGGCCCCGATCCAGCTCTATGCTAATGTCAAGAGCACAAAGCCATGTGGCCACGCTATGTATACCTACTTATCACATAAAACTACATATTTGTATGAAAGAGATTTTTCCCCGGGGGTGTGGAGTCAGCCTTGACGCAGTGCCAAAAGGCTGTGGAACACAACGAGCCCAAGGTCCCTACGGCGGCCCTTTCCTCCGAGCCTTGATAACAGTAATCACGCGCCGCCGCGACTCTAACAGATTGCTCGGACGCGTTTCCTCTATTTCGCTAAATCTTGATGTTCTCAATTTGTTTAGCATAACACTTGGTGTGCTGAAAATTTTATGTTCAGTTCAAGACAGCGAAATTTTCATAGATAACAATAAATTAGTAAGTAAAAGATTATACAGTAAGAAGGACGAAGCGAGCGACCTATGCGCCGACGTATGCCATGATTTGAAATTTAAAATCAAATTATCAGAAAAACAGTTATAAGTTTCAAAATTAGTATGACTATCGTTTCGGTTGGTAACAGTTATTACAATAGTTTCATATTACACAAAACCAATAGAGAAAATCCTTAGAAAATTCTTAAAATATCTAGAAAATAAATCTAACACTGCCATTCTAACTTCATTTCATAATTAGTTATTAATACATACATACATACATACATATGGTCACGTCTATATCCCTTGCAGGGTAGACAGAGCCAACAGTCTTGAAAAGACTGAATGGCCACGTTCAGCTATTTGGCTTAATGATAGAATTGAGATTCAACTAGTGACAGGTTGCTAGCCCATCGCCTAAAAAAGAATCCCAACTTTGTCAGCCTATCCCTTAGTCGCCTTTTACGACATCCATGGGAAAGAGATGGAGTGATCCTATTCTTTTTTGTATTGGTGCCGGGAACCACACGGCACTTAGTTATTAATTTATGAAACAAGATACAAGCGCTATTTAAAACCATGTATGTTTTTTATTATTTAATTCTGAAGTTTCTCCTTTGTGAAACGAAATTATACTAACTTACAGGTAAGCTTTAATTTTTAATTTACGGTTATAACCCTTCGTCTGCCAGAATACCGCAAAACAAACTAAACAAAACATGTACGAGATGTTATTTTTAAATATACAATCGCTGCTTCGTCGTATACGGAACATTTATGTGAATTAATATATAATAAATTGAACTTTCTCATTGCTCAAGAAATACAGTCAGGTCAAGTGAAGCCCAAACCGACGAGCTTTCATGAAAATAACGTGAAGCTTGCTGATAATCGAAAAAAATGCAGAGATGTAGTGTTTGCTCCCCCTCGGAGAAACAGGCGCGATGAAATGCCTGTATGTACATTAAATCGGCCACAGGCCCGCTTATTGTAGTCCCGTACCGGGGATCCTCTTGTGACAGCACACAGTAAATTAGTCGTCCTGAATAAGTAATCTGACGCCGCCTCTTTGTGCTTAATATAGCTAAGGCTCTCCTGAGATTTTACTCAGCGATCGGCTTTTGGTGACTACCTTGAAAGTTAATAAGAATAAGAGCCTTATTATATACGCCTACATAGAAAACATCACTAATTTCTATGGCCATCGAAAAAAAGATTAAGTTCAAGTATGTGCAGGCGGAAACTTGCAAGTTTAATACACTTTCCAGTATTTTTTTATTTCAAATTATTACAACATATTTGCGGAGCGAGCTAAACTGCGCTACAATTTTGTCAACGCTTCTCAGCCTCGGCATCGCTTAGATTCTCGCCGCATATTAAATTCCTGAGGGAACGTTGATAACGAGTTGAAATTTTGTTAAAATATAATTCGTGATGCGCTTAAATTGTTTGAAAAAGATGACGACCAAAGCTCATTGCAGAGGCCGATGTAGACAAATGTTGACGAGATAAAAAGACAAATAAATATTGTAATGATAAATTACTTAAATTCATTTTAGTAAACTCAATTGATTTTTAAATGACACAAATTACAGCCGATTATACAGGATCAAATTCATTTACTTGCTACTACTGAAACTACTTTAATGATCAAATCGCACATTAAAAATTATTGGTGACGAAAATTCAAAGTATTTCTGCCTTTTACTCGCAATTAAGCGGACCCCATGTCCTCCCCAATGAGAACACAACCGAAAAAATACTAAAAGTATGATAACCCAATTTCGCGAGTGACAAGGACATGAAAGTAATAGCGTGCAAATTATATTTTGGCGATAAACCTTTAGTAACGGAAGTCGGTGTCCATTTATAGGCAGATAAGGAGATAGCCGCAGATACAGTAATCCGGTGGTCGGCCTCCCGTCGGCTAGGGGTTTCACGATATTTCACGTAAACGCGACTTCGCAAGTAACTTCTGTAACATTTTGGACATGTGCATTGATTTAAAAGTTGATGATGCAAAAGAGAGATCAAGTAGACGAACGTCTTTATTGTGAAACACAGATAAAGAGCACTTGTTCCTCACGAAGGTTGCACAGACAATGAATGCTAATAACAACAATACCTTATAATACGACAACTTTTCAAGCGCCTTTTGCCAACTCTTGCAGTAATGAATGTAAACCTGAATCCACAATTACAGAACTTGATATTTAACGGCAACTCCAATTAATTCTAACCGGACCAGCAATTTGCTACAATAATAAGGGTTGAATTTTAATGGCACCGAGAAACGCGCGGAAGAGCAGCGGCTGAATAAATGTAAGACCTACGTTAGCGCTGAATCATTTCCCGCGATGTCTAACTCATGATAAGAAATTATTACCAAATGATATTTTTACAAACCCTTTCTTCGATACTCATAGAATATTTATATTATCGCTTTTTTGCTTTTTCAATAACAACACGAGGTATGAAAAATTTATAAGGAATTAAATACGATAATGCCTTACGCCTTGGTTTGAAGATTAGTCTTCGACATTTATTCAAATGCAATAAGAATCTATACTTGTAATTAACCTCATATAATATTATTTTGTATAATTCAATAATAATTAATGAAACGTCAACACACAATATTGCCATACCGATATTTCAAACCAATTACGAATCTGTATTTACTATTTCCTTTCGGCAATCCAACAGCGAATGAACAAATTATACAATATTAAAATTCTACTTTATACCAAACTATACTCGTACTGATATTTTTCTTCAGGGCAGAATATACAGCAGAAATTGTTTGTTTGTATGTATTATCTTTATTACACAGAAATTTACACAGTTACAAGAAATAGTTATAAAGAAATAAATCACTTGCAATGGCGGACTTATCCCATGAAGGGATCTCTTGCAGTCAACCGGCAAGCAATAAAGGATATAATTAAATAAAAAAGCGACATATCGATGTGTTGTTAGCAATAACATAAAATAATAATATTGTAGTAAGTTGATAATTTACTCAAAATTAATCGATATTGTTACATAACTATGCGAAACTTAATTCCGTACAAGTAAAATGAATGCGAATATATGTATCTACTACATAACTCCATCCGTTAAATATTTAGTAAGAAGGGAGCATCCAGTGGTTGAGCACCGCGATCTTGCTAAATTATTAACTGTTATCTCCCAGACAAGTCGGACTGCTAAACACGCGGCCCAGACACATTAAATCAACGTGGTTACAGAGTTCCTAAGTTATAACACGTACCTAAACCTGCCTAAATAAACAACAATTAAAATTTAGTTAGATCTAATCAAATCCCGTGTTACGATAGCAATATTCAATGTTAAGCGAAAGACACAAAAATTTCCTGATAATCGCAAACTATGTGCGATACAAAAACAAGTGCGACGAGCGATCAACAGACTTCCTAGAGAGGACTACAGATAGAGTATAACATAACAATTAACCACAAATCAACCAGTGGTCACTCCGCCTCGTCATCCGCTCGCGGGAAAAGACCATGACCTTCGACAGTGTGCGCCCGCCTAATGCCCATATAGACCTCCAAATTGGAATTTGGAAGCCGGCAGCCGGCGACGGCGACCGCCGTCAGTCGCGAACAGAACGCCCGCACCAGCGCACGTGTCTCCGCAGCTCCCCACGCCATCGATTACAAAGTTTCGAGTGATATACATGTGGATTTTCAACTTGCAAACTTGTGTTGACGTATGATGTAACAATTGTGTGATGTCCCCCAGTATCTGTGGGAAGCGGTGCGCGTCACCGATGGCAGCTTCGTCGAGGTAAATATTGACACCGCCGGGAGCGAATCCCGCCGGCCGATGCCCACTACTCGTGTTTGCACTCTCATCCGCTCCGATCCATTTTCTCTCGTAACTACCATTTGCATATTTACACGGGCACGAGCGAGTGGACGAATTCAATTCAAAAAATGAGTGCTGTTTACCTAATCCGTCTGCAACCCTTTTTGTCACCGCGCCGACTAAACACAAATACGACGAAATAAAAACAAACAAGAACACGGTTAGCGCAAATTGGGAACCATTAAAATGTATGTGGCGGAACGGGGTAATTAGGGAGTTGATTTTCGGGAAATAAAATTTTGCAGGTCGTTGGACGACGCGTCGCGGGATAAACTTTAAACATATTCGGTATTCATCTAGGCAGTTCTTAGGGGTGAACTATGCTTTGAGTTAAAGTACGATTTTTATCAGGGTCCAGAGGTACTTACTTACGTAAGCCTTTACGACCCTAGCCCGCCCTCACTTATGTAACTGCCTATTTGGAAGAACTTTCATTTAGAGTTTCTATTTTTAGGGAATTGAATTTTCTTTCGCAACAGAGATATTATTACTAAATAAAAAATGTTCACATCAATACCTAGTTTGATATTTTTAATCTAATACTTGAATAAGATGCAATATTATCATAAGCTTCTGATCCACGATTTAACACACACACAACAATTCGTGACGAACATGAGACAATATTCGTGTAACGTTTTCATGTGTCCGCCAATGACACAGCAGTAATTAAGAACGGTCAAAGGCCTTAAAAACTAAACTGCAACATTTTCATCTATACTGAACCTCACATACTCGTGTAAGATGCAGCGACTTGTCCTTGAACAGTGTTCGATCGTAAACAACCGTCTGGTGCATGCATCGCGGGCATTCGGCGCGAGGTGCACGCTAATGCACTAATGCAACAGCGCCCTTCATTGCATTCCCGCAGATTATCAATGAAGATGTGCAATGTGCAGATTAAATTCATTTCACGGAGTGTTGTGCAACGGACGCTGCTGTCATGCATTGATTTGATACAATCACGGTCCAAGTGAAAGATGATACCTAGTTATAAAACATGATGCTTAGTTATAAAACACGGATTCATACTCGATACGACACCACAAAATAACTAAATATAAGTTATTCTTCATGCAAATATATACAGGTCAAACAAAACACGAGTAAGCCTAGTAGATAGATATAGTCATCTTTCAACTGTGCCAAAAAGCCCGCATGTTATATCTGATCCCCGACAAGCTCAAATATATCATAAAAGAGTCAATGTCCTTTCACTCACCCCACCGCCAAAACGAGCAGCAACTTTTCCAAAGTTTCAGTCCCAAGTAATTCTGAAGGAAACTGCGGCACTCTATTATTCAATAAGATTTCCTATTATCAATTCCATTAACAGGATTCCGCCCTTGAGAGTCGTAACCCGCAGCAGGGAATACACGACTGTTAGTAACTCGACCAATATATTAAAATGACTGCAATAAACTTCGTCGTTTCTGAATATTATCGCCGTAAATTCGGGGATGCGAACGAGACTGCTTCACCTCGAAGGTACAAGGTCGGCCATCGTTTCGCCAGCTATAAACACAAGGAATTGTCGATAATAAAAACTCGATAATAGGAGATCACACGTAACTCGGTCACTTGTAGGGTATTTAATGTCAATTTACTATTTATTCTTCAATTCTATTCTTGAACCAACAAAAGTATATAAAATAGATGGACTGGCAAACTATTCAAGTTTTCCCTGTGTTAACTTTTAATGTCGGATTTTCGGTAACGAGATGACAAAAATAATGAACGTAAGGGAAAGTAATTATAAAGACCTGGAATCCAAGAAATCTCCTTTCCACAGAACATGATTCCTACAGCTTTGGAATGACAATACTAGGTTATTTCTCAAGTTAGGAAAATTTATTAAGAATTAGGTCGAGTTTGTGCCACTTCTTATTAAATGGAATCGTAGCGGGTGCTGCGGACGACTCGTCACAACATCATTGTTTAACGTCTTGTTATACAAATAACAGGTATGAATGGAGATGGTTTGTGTTCAAACTCTCACTTGTTTTACATTTGTTTCGGTGCAATGTTACATTCTGGTTCTTTTTTTGCCATTCCTTATATTATGAAAACACTCTGTCTATAAAAAAAAAAACCTAGATTACGCACCAATACCAAATATTGAATTTCCAAGAACACAAACATAAATGAAAATAATGATTTCAATTCTTAAAATCAACAAGAAAATAATTGAGTGGCCCATGTCGGAAACAGCTATCCAGGAATTCATCAAACACAACCCATTAATTCGCCTGTCTGTCCCGCTTGCGATCCAAACCTGCAACTTTCCGGATTGACTTCGCGGCGCGAGTTGCTGAACTCTCCTCTTAAAAGCATGTGCAACTGTCAAGAGCCGCGATTCTGCTCTCAACTTCAAAACAAAGAGCTCTGTGCGAGCGACGGCGCGAAAACTCGGGAACCGCTTTGAACTTGACATTGTTATGTTGTTATAACTTTTAACCCCTTATTAAACGTGTTTCAAATAAATGACGAAATGTTTGCTTTCTTTGATGAATTAAATTGATTATGGACCCCATTTAGCAATATAGAAAGGAAATAATTTAGCTACAAGCTAATCAAACATACATTTATGTCTTTTTCCCGGGGTGACAGACGAAGAGAGATGTTATGATAATTTATGGTAAATAAATGATTTCAAAAGAGATCAAAATCACTTTTCATACACGTGCCGGCTAGTTTTACAGACAAACCTAAGTTGGTGTAGTGGAAGAATATAAAATAGTGGAGACAAACAACCTAGCACTGCACTTTATTACGACCATAAAGCCGAGATAGGGGAGAGCACAACGAGATCCGCAATTAAAAAAACTCGCTCCGAGATTACGAGCTCTTCTCGTTTACAAATTGAATATAATACGGATTAACCTATTTCAAGAAAAATAATCTTGAACAACTCTTGAGACGAATCCGGTTACAGGGCTCCACAACTAACGCGATTTAGAGGGCTCCCGCGAGACGGACTATTCGGTGAAATATATCTGTGGCCGGCAAATTGCTTATCGAATGCCGGCCGCAACTTATAACCAAATAAAAGTTGCTACCACTTCCCTGCTCAAGTTCAATATCGCAGACATTCCAGTTTCAATATAAAAGTTTTTACAGCATTCTGTAACCGATACCGCGAAACAATAGCCCATGAAGGACAGTAACGAAACCTAGAACACAATATATTTGTCCTGCTCCGCTGGGCGGGAGGAGAGGCAACGTGTGGAACACCCAATGTTGTTCCCCTTTCGTACTGCACTGATCACATTCAATAGCACAAGTAAGATCCGGTGGATTCTGTCAAAAACACGAAGGGTTTCTCCATCCTGTCTTCGCGTCTATCATGTTGACACATGTACTTATGGGCTACGTGAATGACCCCATTGGCGTATTAAAGCTATTTTATTCCCCTACATTTTATGCCATAGCCTTTTATGTTGTGATAAATTTGATAAAGCAATTCTTGTTATAATTTCTTCATAAGAGGTAAATAATTTCAAACAAATAAACCAAAATAGAATAAACAAAAGATGACGCTACGAGACAAATGAAAATTAACTATGTAGACAGAACACTAAGCCAATGATTAAGTGTGCTTAACTTTGATAAATGGGGGGCGGTTTGCTTCGTAGGGGACGTTGATGTAAGACTTCGGTCGTGTCTTGAATCTAAAGCTGTGACGTAAGCGCAAACAGGCGTATTTTCTACTCATTCTTATGCTTAGTCTTATAGCTCCGTTGATAGAGAGGTATTACTAGGACAAAAATACTTAAAAGTATCATTGCATAAGCAAGGAAATATGTATAACTTCATGGATTATAACATTCTAAAAAGTGTGAATTGGCGAAAAAGAGATATGTAGAAAACAAACTACGATTACATAAATTGATAAATAACTGCGCAATCAGCAGTGTAATTAAACGCCACGGAGAAACAAGGCTCACTCGGGTGACCGCGTTCGTGGCTGAGACCAGCGCTGCCGTGACGCCGGCCAATTGGAAACACCAAAAGCGCCGCGGAAGGCCTACGAACTTGACCCTCGTTCCACTAATTCTAAATGTTTGCGAAATCCCCGAATTAATTGGCTTTATTTGCCTTGATCAACTGCCACCTTTCAAAGTTCAAATAATCTGGTAACGCAAGTTAACTGCTTAGTAACAGAAAACAATTCCTTTATAAACAGATTAACCCATCAGTTCACCGCCAAATTTTGTAGACGGTTTAGAATTTTGATGCATGCATTAGATTAATGCGACCCAGATCTCTGTTACCCCGCATTTAAGTACCGTAGTGGAGTAAATTTCCGGACCCTTACCAGTACAGCACAGAAACGTGCACCGGGACTTTTACTGTACGTCACTTAATGCTCTTTATTCGTCGTTAAGAAGTGAAACACATTTCGCAGCTAAGCCTGAAACAATGGCCACCTTCGCCACGGGCCTTTTTAATCAGCATTTAGCTGTGCATTTTGCTGTACAAATGAGAATCGTAAGGAAACATTACCTACACACGCGCTTCAATGAGTGCGTTATGCGAACGAGCTTTGCTTTTATACTAAAGTAACTCTTAAGTTTAACAAAGTATTGAAGTCAAAAAGTAATGGGCCCCTCGTTAAGGTCATTAGCGGTTAGAAGACAAAACTCAATTTTTGTTGCGCGTGACAATGCTACTTGCCAGTTTCGTAAGGTCCGCAAAGAGGAACGCAAACTACCGCTAAGAAGAAACTCAAATTCATACATACATGATTAAAAGTTATTATCTTTCCAAAAAATAGTAAGCTTTTATTTGTAACTAATTGTTATATTTTGCCGACACAAACAAAAAAGACAAATTTTTGCCATATTTGTTCTGTAATAGGGACAAGGTAATTTTTGAAGCATTTTATGAAAGCAACAGGAAGTACTTTCGAGAAGATCTAATAGTAATATTCTAATTTAGTATTCAGAAGTTGGGCATAATAGAAATGTTGTGGAGATAAGATAACAAGGATAATGTGGCGAACGTTTGTGAAGGAACAAAGAGTTGGCGAGCGTCCTAGCGGCGAGAGCGGGCCCGGGCGAGTCAGCATTGCTGCTACACTCAACTAGATTCTCTAAAGAGTAAACATGCCGTCTCCCACAATAGTTAGCCTAGAAACGAAATGCTTCTGGTACAAATGTACGATAATATTATATTAAGAATCCTCTCCTTAATGTAAATCGACAAATATTTGATAGATACTGGTGACCACGGTACAAAAATCGACGAAATCTCATTATCACTGTTTCTTAGGAATGTCGAACGTTCTTGACGTTTGCTAACGTTAATTTTGTTGTTCATTTCTCTAAATGTATCTTTAAGGAGCATGAAGAACTTTTTGGTTTCAAAATAAAACGTTTCTATTTTTATGTAACCTAACTACAGCTACAGCGCACCTGAATGCATCTATTCCTCTCGAAGCTATCTTTTTGAATTATATCACGTTTAGATATTTGTCAAGCAAGACAAAATTTATTCATAATTTTATGTTTAAAATAAATTTAATATTTATTTGTATTACATAAACCGTGAAAACAAACGCAAAATAATACGGACACTAGCAACTCTTATTTATATAAAATTTCAAGTTCATAACAATTTGAAGTAGGTAATAAAATTGAGTATTACAATATAAACGTCTCGCGTTTCGATAGGCTTCGTTATGGCAGTTTCAACACTTTTTTATATATTTCACACGGTCACATGTAGCCCGCAATGTCATCGACCTTCGTTTCATTAATATCACTGAGAAAGTGATGTAATAAGTCGCGAATCCCTTCCTTGTTTGTGTAACAAATTGGCCATAAAGCGGTAGGTCTGCTGATTCTCGCTAGTTTATGATGATTTTAATAATAACTAGAGAATCATCGAACGAAAATATTGCAACCAGAAGTTAATCAAATGTTATAACTAACAATCAGTCTTGGTGGCATTACAAAACACTTAATCACTCTGTAACATTGCTTTTGACCCTTGTTGTTGTTAAAAAGGTTATTCTAAACGACTCTTGAGCTCAAAGTATGTGGCCTAACGTATTCGTATGTAGTACACTGGTACTTTCATTTTAATATTCATCGGACGCTATCAGTACGATAAGATATAGGTCAGGATGGCTCATTACGGCCATGTTATGAGTAAACAAATTGTATTTCATGTTTTATCTCCCTCTCTCATCACAATCCTGCTAAAGACGGCATCTACGTTGGTGCTATTAATATATATGTGTTATACTATATAACAAAACCAGTTTTAAGTTTAACTAATTTGACTTTTAGCATGTTTCATTATCAGTTTACAAAATTAATTTTATAACACTGAAATAATTGTTAATTCATCCATGGAAACCATCAATATAAACAAAAACAAAAGTAGCACTGTAGAAATATAGACAGGTTAAGTTAGGTAACAATAGTTTTAATTATACTAACACCCCATGCCGATGATATCGTTTGAATGTAATCTAGCACGATCAGCTTTCTATTACTTATAGTAGATAGCGGGCCCGCCTGGAACCGTATCCATTACAGAAATACCAATCAATTGAGTGTTGGAAAAAAATGCAATAACACTAGATTAGAAATATGATACGATGTCATAGTGGACGCCCATCGCCCGGGCGTCGGATTTTCTTAAATAGCTCTTCACTTGGCAAATTCTCTACCTCTCGCAAGGTCCGAGTTCAGCCCCATTTCATGTTAAAAGATCGAGAGATTTGTACAAAAAAGGATCGTAGAGTAATCAACTCAGATAAAATCGTTCAAACATACAAAGAAATATTTTTTTTATTAAGTTTTAACATGAAATATTTCATACAATCCTTTAATTTCGAAAAACTACAGATTCATCCATTTCCTGTCGCTACGACCTTCAAAGCTACAATTATTAGTTTCGGAAGAGCTGTAATCATGTAGTTTTATAACGCTGTATGAATCGCTATTACGAATCTAATATAAAGTCTATATTAACGTTGGTTCACAGAAGCAGTTATTGCATAGTCTTAATAGTTATAAGCAACCTCTTTTTTCTCCGTGGTTTCACAATAGAATTGATTCCTTGCTACGCGTGCAGTTCCCGCGAAATTAAAAATAATTCCTACACCCCGTGGGCACTAGCTGTCGATACATATAATTGTTGTAAATTGAATGAGAAAGGTCGGCCATCAGTCACGCGACGTTGTATTAAGGACAGAATGTTAAAGCATTCCTATTGTTTCCATTACAGTGTATTTTCGATTTCAATATACTTCTAATACAAGTTTGAAAGTTGGTTTCAAACTATTTATTACTTTTTCTTTTACATTTCTCACTTAATTATTCTTAAAAAATGTTTTTTCTGTTTCTGCCGCATAGTTACAAGTTTTGACTTATAAACCAGAATACAACCAACTTCTATACTTTAGACTATGTTCATGCGATACATTGAGTATTTAAGGCAAAAAATAAGTAATTACATATAAACACGTATAGACGATTTCAAAATTGAATTAAATAAGGCTTATTTTATTAATTTGACAGGCCACTACGTGCGGTTTACATCTAATAGTGTCATACAAATCGATTTCAATGAACCACAATTGTAACGACACTAATGAAGTGGCCTGCACACAGTGTCATCAATCAACACCGTACGAACAACTAACTTGTTGAATTTCGTAGATATACCTGGTTTTAAAGTTTGATACCAATGAAAGTTTAAGAATTTCGTTGACAGTCGCAACTACAAATTCGGTCATATAGAACAATCGGATAAAATTATTCAAATTTTGAATTAATATTCCCAAAAATCTATAGTAATAGAATTCAATGTAACAGACACGCTAAGTTCACTCCTTCGAACCAACTATAAACTGTCGTACCGAGTCCCAAACTTATAAGTCTTTGTAAGGTCCTTTCTTTAAGGCTCATCTGGATATCAAGATATCCACTACTGACCTTGTTGAGCTGCACCACAACTAGGATCTGTTGCAAAAATGTTTCTCAGAACATTAATCTGCATTATGCGATTGGATTCGTTAAGATTATTACAGTTTTTCGCATTTGATTACCCTGTAATTCATTTCTTGCATCCCTAAAATATTTACATTGTTTTAAAACAACATAATCCTTATATATTTAAATTGAACTTGTCACACGTTCTATACGGCATTTATTTTCCTCATTACAAATGACACTCATATCCGCTCATAGATGATTGTAACTGACTTTTCATATTCTATTTCCATCAGCACCCACTTCAACTATCGTGTCTACGACGCAACAGATACCCCATAAATAATTTACCACGATGGTAATCCAATACACGATACCATCACACCCAATGCCAACGTACAAATTGTTCTCTAAACATAGACGAGAGACCTTGGGAATGTATCTTAATAGACTTGAGGTTGAATTCTGAAAATATAAGGAAATAGATAATAATTGTGTGCCAATATATCTAATTGCTGGTGATTTTCGGGACTTGCATATTTGTCATAAACGATTAAAATTATTGAATAATTTGTCACTATTTATTGAATTTCAGATTCATTATTGCATACGATTGTTATTATCGCGCCATTTTCCTATACAATATCTCAACAGAGATTAAACTACACCACTTTGACATTTAATTCATCAAGTACTTCATCGTGTAGGCAAAATTCACAGCCCAATATATCAGTGAAGCCAGGAGCATAATTCGTGCTACGAATCGAATTGTATATTTTCGTACCATTAAATCTCGTTACTCTTTTCTGCTTACTTTCGCCTCCAGCTTCGGCCGGGCATTCAGCTCGTCAAATTATGGTGACATTACACAGCACTCACATTATCATAAACGGGGCACCGAACCCGCACCGTTACGGTCCCGAAGTAGGAACCAATAAATTTCTGCACCATTTACTTTTCGGGCCGTATTTGCCGATTCTTATTTGTTAGACAAACATATATCAGCATTAACCGAGCTGGATACTGCGATACCCGAGCCGAATTGAGATTAATGAACTGTCCTGTCTTTATTATCTACACTTAATTGCTTTGACATTGGAAAAGTGGAAAAAATATTCGAGGAAGTTCTTTTGTCCGTATCCTCTTTTATTTCGTAAAAGAAAAATCGGTTAAAACGCGACGGGCGGAATGGTGTTAATAAATTAAAACGAAGCCTGTTGTAAGTCTTTGATCTGTCGCATTTGACTTGCAGATTCGCGCCGGCCGCTCCGAGATGACTCCCGATATAATTGACTTTGTCAGTTCCAGTCGCCTAAATATTTCATAGTCAAAAAATATGTTTCGCGCACCTAGCGTTGCCTTAACAGAGTCACTTTATTCCTTTATTCAATCACCAGCTGCCTATCCGCAGTTACGCTTTGCGGTAAATTTCCGATATTTATTGTAGGTAGTATATTAGTAGTATATTCAAAAGAATTACTCATGCTTTTGTAAGATTGCAGTGAGCCTATGTTAGTAAATAATAAATAACGGATGTGTAGTCCTTCAAATTTCTTGGCTTTTAATATTTTGTTACTACCGAAGCAACAGCTTTATGAAGCACCTGGCCTTCGGCGTCTGAAAATAATTCATTTATAGCGATCGATTAGTCTGCAGACAGACTGAGCGCGTCTCATATTGTGGTCATAAATTATTCATGGACCGGAACAGCAGTAACTCGAGATCCCTTCAAAAAGTTTGTAATGTGATTTGGAACTCCAGCGCCGGCCGCGGACTTCCCTCAACCAACTCGCTGATACACGCGCCCTGAATATTGAATCTCTAACGCCCCCGATGCAATTGTGCAGTCCATTTACTATTTTCAAATAAACTACTTCACAAAAGATGTAAATTGTAAATAAATATTGGTTGCTAGAGATAAATAAAAAAGTAGGTATGCGAGTTATCTGTAGCTAAAGCAAAAAATGCTTATGGATTTCTTTTATAATGTCTAGTTTCACTTTAAAGATAAAAGGTACATTCGCGATCTTTTAATTAAACACTGAAGAAATAAAATCACCAGTAGTCAATACCTATAAGCTGATTATGGTTTTCATGGAACAAAGCGGCCACTGATTGCAACAGCCTTTGGTGAGTCCATTCGTAATAAATTAAAAATAAATGTATTTTCCTGTTCCAGATATCCACAGCGGCTTCACTGAAGCTGCCATAAAAATGTGTGAACTGTTCAAACAAGAGACTATATTAAAGTGTTCGGACACATCGCGAGTGTTGAGTGACGTTAACGGTTAAGATGTTGTGCGCGTGAGTTCGACCACGACGTCGGACTACTCCGCGTGGGGGGCGCTGGCGTCCGCGGCCAGCGATGGTATGGACTTGGCACTCAATGAGAGCGATGGGGGGTGGAACGACACCGCGGCCGGGGACTCGCCGGACCTCTACAACTACTGGGCGTGGAGCATCATCGACGGCGCGTTGATGGTGCTGATCATTAGCGGCAACACTCTCACCATCCTAGCCGTCACGCTGAGTCGGAGACTGTCCTCCCTCGTCTCCAATCAGTTCGTGCTCAACCTGGCCATATCCGACCTGATGGTCGGTCTCACCCTGCCCTACCATCTCGTCTTCTACTTGGACTCCGAAGTTGGCAAAGTGAAATGGTCCTGTCTGATGAGGTTCATCCTGATAATCCTGGCGTGTCTGGCGTCAATATACAACATCATTGCAATAGCTGTAGACAGGTGAGTCGACTTCGTGCAATACTTGGAATTCTTACAGAAGATTGACCTCGCGATCCGATGAAATTGGATATTTGAATAAGAATAGCATAAGGCACTACTCGTAACACGCTATTTCGTCACGGAACCTTTCAATTGGTAGAAAAAATACGTAATTTTATATTGAATTACCTAAATATTTGCTGGGGCGTTATAGGCTCGAAACGGCATAAAGTGGTTTTTAATAAAATAAACTATGAATAACCTCAATTCCATCATAAAGCCATACAGCGAAACGTGACCTTTAAGTTTTTTCAAGCCAATGGGCTCTGTTTACCCCGCAAGAGATATAAACGTGCCTTTATGAATGTATGTAATGTAACAAACTATTAAAGATCACATAATCCGTATAATATCATTGCGAGTTACACGAGAGGATAAGAACTTGTTCTGAAGGGCATTTCGGCTTCTTCCAGATACATCGCCATCGTGCACCCGCTCCACTACAGCCGGTACATGACCAAGCTGGTGACGCGGCTGCTGATGAGCGCCACGTGGTCGGTGGCCGTGTGCATCAGCTGCATCCCCATGTTCTGGAATGACTGGCACGATGGCGTCGCTTGCGAAATGAACATGGTAACAACTCTCTTTTTCATGTTTACGTGAGTAGTATAGAGTATACACTCCGCAGCCATGCTTCGGGGTTCGAGGTCAGTCTATCGAAACTCATTTTTCCTGGGGTCAGTCTCCGTAATCCCCGTCGCGATCTGATCCGCAACCAAAATTATCCTCACTAGATAGATGTAACATGATTCCGATGATCGGAACCTGTTCGCTAAATAGGATTCTCACTGATTAAGAACTTTGTAAACGAAGACTACCAATAGTCTAAATATACCGCATGAACTTAAATACCTCCTTAATATAACAAGATTAAAACCTTCTTTTCATAGAAGTACTTGGTGAATGTTTCCCCCGATAGTGGGCCGAAGGACAAACTTTTAACATCCATCATTCCGATCGCATGCTCTCACGAATCCGCGATATTTCTTGGGAATCCTGACCACCGAATCTACATAGAATATGCTGATTACTTGTAACTTAAATAATAATTATTGATTTTGTCGGATTAGCTCGTGAATATACAGGGAGTTTTATTTGACATGACGAAATATTGATTTTGGCCGCTATGAGAAGGTCAGTACCTGAATCGACGATGTAATTGTACTATTTGTTTGAACAAAGGTCATTTTTTAGGAAAAAAAAGGCATTAAGGAACTGTTTTTTATACGGTTTTCATTTTGCCAGAATATTTCCATAGATAATTTTCAACTAAGACAACAGAGTAACGAAGTGACAGAGAGGTTAATCGACAAGCCAGATTTCGCAGGAGTATTGTCGAGTCACGATATCTAGGCACGCGCACTTTAGATCGAGTTTTGTTTAGACTTTTTTCGCTACACAATAATTATTTATTTAACATTCCAGGTGGTGCCCAAGGCGTACACAACGAGCATCCTGGCGCCGATGTTCTCCCTGATCTGGCTGGTGATGTTCGTGCTGTACTGGCGCATCTGGCGCGAGGCCACCTGCCACGCCAGGAGGATGCGCGCCAACACTTGCTGCCCTGCCGGCGCCAATGATTGGAAGAGCATTCAGGTTCAATCTTATATTATATATCATTTTACCGTCTTAAAAAGGAGTTAGAATGTTACGAGTACATGCCCTAATCGTCAGACATGTATAATGAGTGAAAAATAAATAAATATAGACATCCTGGCTAAGTACGCAGTGTCTAATTAATAGCTAAATCTGTGTTTCTCCCGAAATTTTAAAAGGATACCTCTCGAAACACGTTAAGCCAAACAGAAACAGTGAACTATGTAACAAACTTGTCCTACTCTGTGACATGTATGCACAGTATGACGTCACTGTCTTAGGGAAGCTCACGACGCCTAGTTTCAGAGCCAACATTTGTTAAAATTGTATACTTGAATCAACTTAATGAATATACAACAATGATTTGAAGCTAACAATAAGCTAAGTTTTCTTCATCATCGCTATTTCATAATCTCTTTTCAATTCGAGAAAAACGACACGCAAAAGTAAATAAATGTTCTCAAAAACTAGTTGTGTGATAACTGAACTAGATTCCTACTTATCGCAAAAGTTCGCGATGACGCTTCATCCGGAAGTTTGAAATCCGAACTGATACGGAAAGGGAGAACCAAACCTACAGATAATATATTACTGTAGTAGTGATAAATTGATATTTTTCTACATAACAAAACATTTCCTTTTTAATTTATCAATATTAACAAGTTTTATTTTGTTGTAGCGTTTTATGTAGAAACGACTACAAATTTCGTCAAATCCTATCTTAGTACACACCCAGACCACAAAAGGAACGTACATGCGAATTTTAAATCCATAAATCCGTAAATGTGGGCTGTTTATGTGTTGATATGTCATCCCTTTATATACATATTTGAAAAAAGCTAAAGAACATTTGAAATATTGGTTGTCAATTGTAGGTGGTGCTACTAGTGTTGGGCTCTTTCTCCGTGTGCTGGATGCCGTTCGTGGTGGTGGCGTGCGCGCAGACGCTGCCCATCAAGCCGCTGCAAAGCCCCATCGCGTACCGGCTCACCTCCTCGCTCGCCATGTCTAACTCCGGCATCAACCCGCTCATCTACGCGTGGAAGAACGCCGGCTTCCGGGCCGCCTTCGCCAAGTTGCTGCGATGCAAACGACCAGACACTTCGGAGTACAGAGGCTCTCCGGCGCCAGAGCGGAGGAAAGGATCGGTCGCGCTCAGAGAGGGCTCCATCACGCGTTCGAGCGCACCCAGCACCCTCTCCACGCTCGGCGGCAGGCCGGCCCGGTTGTTGTACGTGGAACGAGAACCGGACACGGCGAGATGCCGCATCATCGAGAACGCGGGCTACGTGGAGGCGGAGCGCGGCGACTCCAACCCGTCGTACGCGCCGGACGGGCCCACGCCCGTGCACCGCCCGGCCTGCCGCCCCCCCGACCTAGTTTAGTGCTCCAGCGGACATTCAGACGTTTTGTGGGAAACGTGAAACGCTTCTAGTATTTAAAGTTGTTAGCGACAGTACGTACCCCTTCGCGTTTAGGTACCTGTTAAAATCTAAGCTCAAGTTTTTAAAAGCTTTATTGTTGAATTTTTATTCAGAAATTTTAATGAGTTTCCAGCCGTAATGCAAATTTTATTACAAAAGGTTCTCTGTCAAATAAATTGAGATGTTTAAAAATATAATATAATTAAAATGTTCTATGTAATATTAAAAACAATATATGAATCGTGTGAGTATTATTTCCTTAATATTTGAGAACTTTTTATGAAACTTTTTATGAAGTGAGAATATTATGTAAAAATGTTAAATTAGGTACATTATCAATAACACAGACATAAGTATGTCACGCCTTTATTCCTTAGGCCAGGGTAAAGGGTCTAGGTACAGTAAATCGGACTCATGGTATTGGGCCATATTTGACGATACGATAGCCTAAATGTCGTAAACAAAAGTAGATCAACCTCATCAAGGAATGTATCACAATACAATTATATTTATGATAAAATATTATTAGTTCAAATTAATATTTATGACGAGCGTTGAGTATTACCTGTTATTGGTGTATATTAGAACTAAATCTTTCAACATATTAAATATTAGTTGCTATTTACATATTATCCTTGTTTTATCCATGATTTATAGCCCAAACAAAGAATAGATTTATGGTTGAAACCAGAAACCGTGTATAGGTTTATGTTCAGCTCAGAAATGGCAGCGCCATCTGGTGATTACGCACAGAACTGAAAAGCAAAGTGCTTTTCAGTTCTGCCGAGATCCCTTTTGCCGAGCTTCGGAACCGTCACTTTTTTACGAACCAGCTACCAAAGTTTGAACCTCCTTGAAATAAAAATTAAAAGTTACTCATTCATAGGAGTTTAACTCGTATTTAACCTTATTATTAAAAAATAAGATTTATTTATTTATATTGTTTTACAACTCAAATAATAAAAATAATAGCTGGACTTAATGCCGTAAGAAATTATTTCAACGAATCAAAAACTTAATACTTCTTTTTAATACAATTCGATTCGGATTTATTTATTGTTAAAATTAAATTTTAATTTGGCACAAGAACATTATGAAGCCATCAAGGAAATAAAGAGTTAAAAAATCATCACCCATCTTCTGAATGTTATAGCAATGATATCCAAATAAATATTAGACAAGTATAGAAAAGTGGATAGTCTCGTCCTGCTGCCGTTTACGTCCTCGCCTCTCAGGAAAAGAACCCGGGTTGCGCCTTTTGACCATATCCTGGAGTGGATAATTCGGGTTTTTATTGCGCAACTTAACCCATATGAGATCACTGTAAAAGCTGCACTAGATAAATGTGTCTATACCCTTAGTCGTCTTTTTTCATATCCATCATGTCCATGGGAAAAATATATGAAATGTATCCTATTCTTAAGTGGACCACACGGCAGAGAAAGTCGACTGACCTATTTAAACGTAATATAGGAAGAAACTTACCTCAACTCCGGTCACTCCGAGCGCCGTCACCAGGTTCGGCGTCATCCTGAACGGCACTTTCTCTGGAACCCGCAGCGTCTTGCCCTTCTCAAAGCACACGTTGTAGTCAATATGCACCACCTCGCCGGACGTCAAGTCCACCAGCACATTGTCCAAATGCCTGTCACCGAGTCCGATTATGTAACCGATCGTGCTCATCACGGCCACCGAGTAACTGTACCGCCGCGTCGTTTGCCACCACTGCTCCGACGTCACACTGCCGCACCACAGCTCGCGCCACAGCAGGTCCCGGGGCGTCTCCGCTGATAACTCTTGCAGCACTTGCTTTAAGATCGATACCGGCCACTCTTTCCTATTCTCGGTCGATATGCCCGCCTCTTTTAACAACGGATTTAGTTTATTATAAAAGAGTTCTGAGGGGCGCAATACGTTCACTGTTTTGTTGGTCTTGGCCGAGAGTATAGCCGCTTCGCGATTCTGCCAGCGTTTGTATAATGCGAAGAGAGGGGTCACGTTATCCACCCAGCTGATCAGACCTGAGCGCGGGCCCAGAGGTATCACGGAGTAATGACGCGCTCTGTATGTCTGATTATCGTTGTTCTCTGAATCTCGCGCCATCATTGTGTTCGTTATGGAGAGTAATTGCATAATCCTCTCGTCCAAATGCAAATCCTCAAGACCTTTAAAAAGGTAAGTATACGCTTTGCCGTCAGATCCATAAAAGATTAACTTTTTCGGTCTCGTTTTCGTGGGCAATATAGCCACGTTGTTCTCGACAGACTTGATCGTCACCCTGACTGCCCTCTGGCTGGTGTGTACGCCGGGCATCGTGATCACGGTGTTCCTCATGTCTGCCAGCACCGGACTTATGTCGGACATCTTTAAAATATATGACGTTCTCTTATTTACTTTTTGGTGTAACTTTATTTGCAACTGTTTCAGGGGAGCCCAGGATTCTTGAGGCTTGTCTGGATTTTCTGGATTTTTCAGTTTATTAATGACATCTTTGATCATGCCTTGGAATTTGTTTTGAAAAGAGATCTCGTGGGGTGTCTCTGGTTTTGCTGATGTCACATGGTCAAGATGTTCCAGTACGAAAATTATTGGCTCGAATATAATTCGATTTTTTTCTTTGATTAGTTGTTGTTTGTCTTCTGTCGAGAGATTCTCATTATTTTTAACCTTGGCCACTTCCGCCTCTAGCTGAGACAAGCGCTTGCTGAAATCCGAATGATGCTGCACCAGCGTACCCAAGCACAACTCGTCCCACAGTAAGTTGATCCTTTGCAGCTCCTTCACTAGCAATTTAACCTGTTGAATTGTTTTTGGAGCTTGCTTTGCCAATGTTTCTACCATGTCTAAAAAACATGAATTCAATTCATTGTTGACCACTTTGTCACTTCCGATCTCGTCCAGGTCCAAATTGTCTTCATCACTTTCAGCCTCGTTGGATAGGTATGATCTCGCGCTGAGTTCCGTCACACTTTGTTCATTTTCCACTGCACCCACAACAGCCGGGAATGTTATTAAATGTGGTGTATCTTCAGCCAGGCGACATAACAGATCCGATACGCACTTTCTCACGTAAGTCTCAGGATGGTTGAGTCTAGAAAATAATTGAGGAATGATAACTTTCCACGGTTGAGTTGGTGTGTTTGCCAGTCCTGATTCGAGGACTGTCTGCAGCTCCATTGCATGCTTGACTATCAACCGAAGAAGACGTAAAGTTGCATTAACAACAGCATTTTCACCGCTATGATTAATGTAGTCGGAAGCACAAATAAGTTGTAAAAATTTGAAATAGGCATCAGCTGATAGTTCGAAATAAGAAAACACTCTCTTCTGTGCTTGCCGCCAGATGTCCACCAGCAGCGCCAAGTGCTCTGGGAATGCGTTGCTCAGTGACGGAACCGTGCGCAACTGACTTTCTATCATTTCTGAAGTATTGATTTCATTCCAATCGATATCTTCATCGTCACACGTAGCTTTTGTTTTGGACAAAATCTCACACACGGCGTCAAAATCTTGAGGAGAGCACCCGATCATCACGCTCTCTATCTGTAATTTATCATTTTCGGTCAACTGTTCTCCAGTCTTAGAACTGTACTCGACCATTTTTCTTCCCCACCTGAAACACCACCCTGCGAAACCAGCCCATGCTTTTGCCAGTCCAGGACACTGGTTCACGCCAAACTGAAGCAATTTCCCCACGGCGGAATCAGAGAGCGGTATTACATTGTCTGATATGTTGTTATCTACTAAACCAATTTCAGGAAGGGCAGATATTAGTTTCGTCAACGGTGTATCAATTTCCAAAATGTTTTCACTTTCGTTTTGAACCCATTTGGATAAAGTCAACAACATTCTTGTACCCTTTTCTCTTAGCTCATAACTGGGCTCACCCATTGCAAGCCGTTGCGAGAATCCCAGAGAAATATTGGCACAAAGATTGATAGCACGTACTTTGGTTTCTTCGTTATCGTATGTTAATTTACAAAGTTCTGCCAAAGCCGAAGCATTATTCAGTGTCCATATATCAAAATCGTAAGTATTGGGCGCCATGAGCAAAACTTCGCTCAACTCATTCAAGTTATTGAGATTTCCTATGCACATTTGGAAAGCTGAGTTTTGTTTAAAATGTTTCAATAGCTCTCTCTTAGCCATTGAAAAGTTCAAATTTTTTCTCGCGCTTTTAACCACGTCCAATCGAAGGCATTCAGCATAATAGACATTCTCCTCAGTCACATTCAGTTTCGTAAAGTATTGATTCCACCATAAAATTCGACTCAGGTTCCTAAGTTCTGTCACAAATTTATTTTCTTTCACGACAGATGGTTTGAAGGGATTTGAAATGGCCTTACCGTTTGTAATGACATTCTTTAAACCATTAGTTGCTAGTTGCAACACAGCTATTTCTTTAAGAAAATGTACAGTGTTTGTTCTAGAAAATTCTTCAATGCTGGCATTTAGCAATGTCTCGCAATCTTTTATAAGATGTTCGTATTTCTCAGCATAGTCAGAGTAATAAATATTAACAGCTGTGCAAACCAAAGTACTTTCAATTTTATTTAGCATGCCCTGGTAAGAACAAATATTTTTAGAAATTTCGTTCTCTTCAATATTCAAAACATCCCAGTTCCAAAGATCTTCAGTTATGTCTCCACTCTCCTCAAAGAGTCGCAAGGCAGGGAAAGAGTTCCACTGGGAGTTTAGGGGATTCTGTTGTTCATTATCTATCCACTGTTGCATATCTTCCCAACTTTGGATTTGTTTATAGCTTTCCATTATTTGCTCATCAATAAACTTGTGAACTCTACTGTCTTGGGAACTTGCAGTTGATTCTTTGTCGTTATCTGTCTCACTGTTGCTATTGCTATTCAACTTTTTATAATATTCCAATGCCAATTCATGTCTGGCATTAGCTTGCTCTGCGGCGCCTTTCAACCAAAGTATTTTTTTGCCAAATGTTATTTTAATCCAAATGTATAAACCATGTAAAACTTCTGGCTCTTCTATTTTTATTAGAGCTCTAGCTATGCTCATAGTTATAGCTTCTATATCTATATTAGTATTGGAAGAAGCTGCTGTCTGTAAAATCAATGAAGCATGATAGATGGCAGCTCCAAAATTTCCCGCGTACAGACTCACAGCGAGTGCTGCCGGCCGCACTCTGGTGAGCCACTCGCGACAAGTAGACCAGTTGGTATGAAAAAACGTTCTAACCGGCTTCGCAACTGCGGGCAGTACTGTGGCGGTGCCTTCTGCGGCGTTGTATATATACTTCTCTAAAAAGGTCATGAACTCTGTAATCCAGCGTGTTCTAATCTGCTCTGCTGTAATCACTTCTACCAGTCCATATTGCTCCGTTGGCACGTATTTAGTCTCCGACGACGAAATATCTCGTGCTATACCTTTCAGAGCCCCTTCAATTTTCATGAAAGTTTCTTGAGGTTTGCCTAGCACAGTTCTAAGCTTTAAAGAAACAGTTGTCTGAGCCAGTTCCGAGAGAGCCCAGCCTATGCAAATCGATGAAAATGTTGTGGCACACTGTCTAAAAAATAGCAAGTTATTTTCATCATTATCTTGACTTTGTAATGGCCATGTCGTCAAAAAAGCATCTATGATAAAATGCTTGTCTTCGTTCATCACTTGAATCAAACAATTCATTAAAGCCTTGAAGTGATGATTGGCCAATGTGGCAAACGATCCCCTCATGAGATACTCTTTGAATGAATTAACTTTAGTGTCATTATTCAGGACATTGAGGAATGTTTTTCTGCTAACAAATACTTTTACCATTTGTTTATCCAACTCTTGCTGCACGATATCCCAAGGCAAGTCAAACAATACTTCTTTACACACATGGGACAAAACCTTGTTCTGATTGTCAATGTGCAGGAGACAAAGTACTGTTATAGTTTTAAGGACCATTAAATTCCAAGTCATACTTTTGTTTCTTAGTAAATGCTGACAATTGTTCATCACAAGCACCACTATATCATCATCAAAGCTGTAGGCTAGAGACAGCATATTTGTAGTCAAAACAACAAATCCTTTCGCCAAACTTACTATTGGCAAATACTTGTCTAACTGGACAAACACATCAGAAATCCAATGGAGGACCAGCAATAACGTCTCTTTGGGTACTTCGTCATCCAGTATAATGCTCATCATGTTCAAAATAACAGACAGATGACCCGATGTAGGACTTGAACCTGACACTTCACCTAAATTCAGATTAGATAGCCCGAACATGTCGCCAGTCCTCTGCTGTGAATTTGTCACTAGGTCACTGGAGGCTATAAAATGATTATTTTTCTTGCAATGAGAGTAAAGCAAAAACAGAATAGAATATTGCAGAGCTGGTTTCTGCTTAATTAGATTAATATGATGTGGGCACATCTTTATCGCCAACAATTCTAAAATGCTAGGCTGCAGCGCCCACATCCCAATGATCGAGTTACTGGCATTAGCGAGCTCCGACAGACATTGCAAGTAAAATATTATATTCTTTTCTGCATCATCTAAAGTTACATTTTCTGTATAGTCTGGGTGTATAATTTGTATTTCAGGAATTATAATTGCATATGAATTTTGTATATCTGTCAATACATATTTATATGTCTCTTGTAACAAAGGAATATTTTTTAGATTTAAAAGATTGCTGTATACTGATAACACTCCATTTAAAATATGTTGGTTTTCTGAATAACGCAGTGGTTTTAGCAATGAATCAGGTCCAATAATTTGGGTGATTAACTCTATTGGGAGGTTTGAAGCTATCTCTTTTATTGTGCAGGATATCAGATTAATAACACTAAGGCAGACACCCACATCTCGTTGAAGGAAGTGTGTCATCTCTATAGAAATCAAACAATACAACGAAGGAGAGCAGGAGCTTGATCTGGATTGTAAATATTTTAGCAATAAAGATATACATTCATTACCTGATAATATTAAATCTGAGTGAGCATCTTCATTTATGGTTTTTGTCAGAACTTGTAATATTTTAGTCAAGGATTCCGTCAGAAATGACCAATTCACTGCCTGGGACACAACAGGGCTTAAAAGAGTACCCAGACTTTTTACGACTGTGTTGAAAACATTCAGAAAAGATGTTATTTTCTGCATACAATCTTCATGTGAAGTCACATCCACATCTTTCTCATTTTTGTCAGAATCTAATGCTGTGGAGTATGCTACCATGTCTTCAATAAACTGATAGAGGAGATTGACAGAAAACCCTACATCGGCCTGCCAGTGGCGGCTCAGTTTCAGAAGAGATTCCAGAGCAAACTCCTTGATTTTCTTTGGCTGAGCGTTGTCTACATGCCAGCCCACCAGTATGTCCACTGTGTCTACAAAATGATTAGCAAAATGTTCTGGATAAGAATTTGACAAAATTATCATAGCATTTATAGCAGCAATAAATACATCTGCAGAATCTGTGCCCTCAATTATGACTTGCAATTTGTCCAAAGTAATTTCAGCAAAATCCATCAAGTGAGGGTTCTGGTGATCTAACTGGAAAGTCTCTGTAAAGGAGAGAGTAAGCAAATGCTTAATTGATGTATTGTGCACAGCATATGAAGAGGAAAACCATAGCAAATGTTTCCTAAAATCAGGGCCCATCACATAGCCAATCCTGCCAAGAACCATGGCTGCAGCTTCTTTTGTCTCTGGGCCGGGAGCATCGTACAGCACATCCAATAAAGATTCCACTAAGATGTCATAAGCCCGGCGAATGTACCTGGAGTTCTCAGGTAACATAACGGCATCTTGAAGCTTGCTGCAAATAGCGAGCGACTTTTCCACATCCTCTTCAGCACACAAGCGTCGCAACAGTTTAGAAATACGTGGATCTTCCGGTAAGTTCACTGCCAACTCTGACCTCTCATAAAACTTATTAGTGTTTGTTCCCTGCGACCTAGAGTCGTTACTAGTTTGATCTAGCGATTCGTTGTATTTATGGGGATTGTCGATTGGATCCCGGTCGCCCCTGGGTGGAAGACGGCCTCTGCCGCCGCGCCCGCCGCCTCGCGAATGTCGGAACTCTGAGACTCTGCCTCTAAAGCGAAACCGGCCATCTCTAGACGAGCCTCCGTAAGATGAAGACGGTTCAAACGAAGAAACATAACCTCTGACCTTATCATCCCTTGTGTTTTCCTTTCCTATAACCTCTCGATCTGGGCCTTCGGAGTTCTCCGATCCCTTTGGGATTTTCGCTTTACTACTTGCAGTGGTGGATATCATCACTAAATCTTTGCTTCGATATGTTTTTGTAGCAACACATGGCCGCGTAATAAAAACAAAATACGGGAAAAACAGACGTTATTCGTTAACAATAAGTAGATTTAGTCACAGACAAAACAACTGTCATGTCATGTCATTATCACAAACCAAAGAAATTGTACTACATATTATAAGTCACAAACAGATCGTCTGTCTATGACTGACAATGTCATTTGTCAAAACGTTCGAAAAACCTTAAATATTTTATAACATTTTGCCAAGACCATGGACGTGATTATTAGGTCCATGGCCAAGAATGTTATAATGTGCACATCTCCGATATTTGTTATATGCGTAATTTGGATTTGCATAATTGTGTATGCCATGTGGTTTTTGGCACCAATAGAAAAACAAACGGTCCACTCAATCTCTTTCTCTTTCCCAAGGATGCCGTAAAATGCGGCTAAGGAATAAGATATCAACTTGGAATTCTTGTTTTAGACGATGGGCTAGCATACATACATACATAAAATCACGCCTCTTTCCCGGAGGGGTAAGCAGAGACTACCTCTTTTCACTTGCCATGATCTCTGCACACTTCCTTCGCTTCATCCACATTCATATGGGCTAGCAACCTGTCACTATTTGAATCTCCATTCTATACATACATACATATAATCACGTTTATATCCCTTGCGGGGTAGACAGAGCCAACAGTCTTGTAAAGACTGATAGGCCACGTTCAACTATTTGGCTTTAAGATAGAATTGAGATTCAAATAGTGACAGGTTGCTAGCCCATCGCCTAAAAAAGGAATCCCAAGTTTATAGGCCTTTCCCTTAGTCGCCTTTTACGACATTCTATCATTAAGCCAAACAGCTAAACGTGGCTTTTCAAGTGTTAGCTCCGTCTACCCCGAGGGGAGTATAAACGTAATAGGCTATTTGACAAAGTTCTAAAAACTATCTTAGGGTATTTATTTGTTTATAAGGAGCCCTACAAAAATACTTTTCTGCCTTTATTACAGCTATTTTATTAAAAAATCGAAAAAGAAAATGAAATATTCAAATATGCCGCCATAACGCAACTTTTAGCAATATGGCGCTCATGGCATGCAGTGACGTAAATTTCGTGTAAATATCATACAAAGCATGTTGGTGTTTCGAAAAGTTTTGATTTTCTCTTGTTTTATTTAACTTGTGCCACGTCATATGTGTGAAAATTATTAAAATGAGTTCCTATAAATGTTGTGCAGTGCCTCAATGCACTAACACAGCAATAAAATCTCCTACGAAACTGTTTTTTTCTATGCCGATGGATTTGAATATTCGCAAGAAGTGGTTTCAGATCATGATCTAAGATCTGTGGTTTCCAAAATATACTTACTTTGATGTTTTCACATTCCTCAGTTCGGCAGCATAGAAATCTGGATTGTCGAAATTGGATTGTTGGAAGACGCCAACCATTATTGCGTCCACTTTTGGTAGGTTTCGACTGTCAGCTTTCGCGGAATTGGTTTCCATTATTAAATACCTATGTTATCTGAGTAATCCTGAGCGATCAAACACTTATAAAATCTTGAAAAATAATAGCGAACACTAAGGAACGGTACGATCCACAGTCTGTTTATGGATAATTGACGTCATAATAGAAATAGCCAATCACGTTCGTTTTTAGTCACGTGACAGCTGCATAAAAAAACCTAATTTTCTGAAACGAATTTTGTTAAAATAATGCAATATTTTTATCTCGCGTTATTACAAATCGCTCCAAAAAATAATATTAAGACTGATGACATAAAAGAAACGTATATTTTTAATACAGTCAAATAGCCTATTATATGTAGGTATTAACATAGTGATTTTTAAAGACGGTTTTTATTGCTGTATGCAAACGGGTATTAATGCGACAACATACCGTTTTTTTCACGACGTATCTACCCGTAATATTATGCAACGCGAAAGCTCAAAAGTATTAAGGTAATAATAGCGATTCGGTCAAACTATTAAATCGGTTTTAATTTTTTATTTATATATAGCCAACATTGGGCCAACCCACAGAGTCAACTGCCAAATATATTGCGTTACGTACCATGCCATTGGGTCAAGAATATCAAATAAAAAAAAAACAACTGTCAGCAGCTGTCAAACAAAATTCTTAATTTTTAACCTCAAGTTAAATTCGTTAAGACAGACATTGTTTATTTATTGTCTAAGACAAAAATCGTGTTCGACTTAAAATCTTTTTTGAGGTTGAATTTATTATCACCATCATTTTCTATTAAATTACGAAATCGGAGATTAGGTGTAATAAAGCTACAATCAAAATGAAAACAATAAAACGTGTACATGATTTCAAAGGTACATAATTGCATTTTTGGCCATACATTTTAATTCTTATTTATATTCAACTTTGCTATGATTTAATTTTTATTTTACAGCTCTTGAGATTAAATTGGCAGAAGACAGTGTCTCGGCACACATAGTATATTTCAAAGAGCATTCAGTAAGAGAACATAGCCCTGACAAACCTTCAGGAAGGACACTATTTGTGGTAAATGTGCCGCCTTATGCTGACGAAACGGGTATCATCAGTGCATTTGCCAAGGCTGGAAAGGTACAATCTGTATTATTTTCCCTTAAACCAAGTACTGTTGATACAATTAACCTCAAGCCATTCATTGAAAATATAAGCAAACCAAACTTCAGAGTAGCATATATCGTATTTAGCAAAGTATCCGAATTAGATAAAGCTCTTAAACTTACTGAACTACAACCGATGAACTCCAAAGACCATGTAGTTAAACTTGGTATGAAGAGGTGGATAGAGGAACACAACAATTCAATTTTAAATGCTAAGGCCCTCAAAGAGAAGGTGGAAGAGTTCATCAAAACTCACGATAAGGAAGTAGCAGCTGCGGAGAAGAAAGACAAGGAGCTGGAGCAGGAGGATGGCGATGGTTGGGTCACTGTCACCAAAAGAGGAAAAGTGCAGAGTTTTGCTCGTACAGAGAAAGTAGAAAACAAAATAATGGCCAAAGAAGAACAGAAAAAGAAACGTAAAGAATTGAAAAACTTCTACACATTTCAAATTAGGGAATCCAAAATGAAACACATTGTTGCTCTCCGGCAAAAGTTCGAGGAAGACAAAAAGAAGATAGCACAGATCAAACAAAGTCGTAGATTTAAACCATTTTAAATAAAATCATTGAAACATTTTCATCTCTTTATTTATTACTGATTATTTATTAGTGTACATCACATTGTTACCCATTTACCTAACCCATAACTATAACTATTTACAAAAAAATAATATATACCTATTTCATTATACTTTTTTGTATAACTCTGTCACGCTGCGAGAACAGGCAAGGCATCCATTTTCCAAAAATTATTCTGTGTATTTTGTATTTCTTTGTGTCCATGAAAGCCAGGGCACAAGCTCATACAGCTTACATGTTGTCTTATCATTCCTTATTTAAAAATGCTTCAGATCAATGAAGTAAAATACCAATGTTTAAAACAGTAGTCAACCAATGACGTTTAAGCCTTTACAATATTCCTATAGCTGCAATTAATGCACTAAGTAAGGCCTTTGTTCATGTGTCAAGTTGGTATCACAGTGGCAGTCAGATGGTCTGTCTGTGCTTTTGTATAACAAGGTGAAGCAATCTGTTCTCTGGCAAAGTCTCCAGTGCGCTGAGCAGGATGCTGATGTTGCCGTACACACAGCCATTGGCCAGGGCCACTTGCACTGCTTGCCCTATGCGATCTAGGCACTCCTGTAACAATTATTTACTTTATTAATAGCCGTGTGTACCTAGCCTAGCTGTGTATTGGTTCAAGTGTGGGAAAGAAAGTCGCATACTGTGCCATCCAGGGAGATGACGAAAGGCGAAACTCTATCTATTTGTTACTCATTCGTGGCTAAACCGTTGGACTAAACAAAGCAAACTGTAACACATTTAGGACATCTGTTTACTACAAAATACCTACGTGGTTACAAATAAATGATTACCTGCTTGGTATCGGAGGCGGCGGCGAGAGAGAGACAGAGATGGCGCAGGTCCGCGGCGAGCGCGGCCAGGTGCTGCGCGCTCACCGCCGCCGCACAGCGCGGCCGCGCGCCCGCCCGCACGCTCTGCAGCACGCCTCAGGGAACGCATCATAACACTCAATTACTGTTACATATTTTGTTTACTCATTAATCAGAATAATGCGTGTTCGAATCACGTCTTCGAGGTCATGAAATAGAGCTATTGGCATTAGACAGTATTCCGATCAATTAATTGATTAATATTTATTAAAAATTAATGAACACCTTAAATACTAACGTAAATTGTGAAACGTTAGGAATAACATATTTTACAAGTAGCTGCCGATAGTATCTTCTTACAGATAGTTTCGGGCAGTTCGGCATTCTCCCCAAAACACAGACACACCTGGAACTTAACCTCTATTTACCTAGATGCAGTTTGATGTACAACTCCGATTCAGTCATAGTTTTGACGGGCGGTGTTTTGACAATCGCTTCTTTTTCATTCTCCAGCTTTATCCGCTTCATAGGAACTGTCACTTCCACCATTTCTACATCTATAATAAAAATAAACCTTATCTTACTTTGATCAAGTATAAAAAACTTATTTATACTTGATCGAAGTTATCTTCGATATTGTAACAAAACATGAAAATTATTATCCAGATTCAGAGGGACGGACCCAGGATAAACAGTTGTGTGTTTGTCACAATCCTAGGTTGGCAAAGTCAGAGAACTAAGATAGAGTGAGTTTCAAGAGTAAGAGGCTGGGCTCCAGAGCTGAGGATGTATATAGTCACCAGTGCAGACCAGCGGCGCGAGCGTGGTCCAGCGCAGCAAGCCGGCCAGCGGCGCCACGGCCGCCATGGGGATGGCGCCGGCCGGCAGCGGCGCCGCCTGCAACGCGGACATGCACAGCCCCGGGCTGCCGTGCACCTGACAACCATAAGACGTATTACTATTGTTTTTTTCTATTGATGAAGTTGATTAATTTTATAGTTTTGTTAGGCCTGACAAATTATAACTCCAACAATGTGAGTTGATGTTAATAAATAATAACACCATAATTATCTCATTATAATATTTCTGAGAGATTGTATCAATGTGAACAAGCTTACCCAAGCTGTTATAATTTCTAAGAGATTCTTTGGTGGCAACTTCTTGGTTTCTTGCATGTCCAGCTTGTACAGCTCTGTAACAGCTGTGATGAAGTTTGACACGAACTGCGGAGCTGAGTTGGCAAGGGACTTCAAGGAGCTCTGATTGGAAGTGTTGAGGAAGAAGTGGTCACGGATGATATTTTCCACCAGTTGGAGCGACTGTGGTGAGGAACACCCCGTTTGTTGAAGCCAAACACCTACTGCTAGTAGTACCTGCAAATAATATTCCACTAATTTTAAATATTAACACTAGTTTTACATACTTATATTGTATACGACTACTATGGAGCGGAGCAGACATACATACTTTAAGTCAGTACCTATAGTTATCTGACGTTACTTTTTGTTGTAGAAATATACCAGACAGGTACGTTATTATTCTGATAACAAAAATTACAACGTTATTCAAACTCACAGGAGTGCTAGAAGCAGACACAGCCATACTCGCCAAGATACTCAGAATTTTAAGCCTTCTCTGCCCCTCCACGCCTCCAAACAAAGACAGAAAAACTGTATTCTTAGTTGTCTCGTTAGTGCAGGCAGAAAGGTAGTCACAGATGATATCGATGAGTTGCAGCTGCTGCAGAGGGCTCAGGCCAGCGCCCCGCCGCCCGCCGCGGCGGTCCGTCTCGCAAAACATGAACTCTGATATTATGTCCATGGCAACATCAAGCTGCTTGCTTGATGGACTTATACGTCCAATAAGAATTTGTTCTGAAATAGAAAATTCGAAATAATAGTAAAAGCTATATATTGATTGTACAATATGAAGTGAAGAAACATTATGATTTATATATACAATTCTTAGTCATTTGTTCAATTTAAAGGTAAATATATATATTGATATATATCGATTATGTACATATGTAATCTAATGAATTACCAATTCTGCATAGAGCTTCCTTTGCACAAGCTGGAAATTCATATTTCCTCAAGGAATGTTTAATATCTGATATAGACATTGTTCAACGCTTGCGAGATATTTTTAGATTTTTGCTTCTACAAACAACCCAAAATTTTATTTGAATTTTTAGGTTATGTTGTTTGCTTGCTTTATTTATGATTTTGACATTTTATTTTTTGTACCGTGAGTGAGTCGAAAATAATTGAATGTTTGCCCAGCTAAGCAAAACATAGGTACGTAACTGTTACTGTCAGTATGTAATGTCATTGTCATTGACATACCTAAGGTACCTAGCGGTAAAAATGAGTCTCAATCTTTGGGCATTATAATTGATATCTGTGGTGGGTCTTAATGAGACGTGATTGAGTGAACTGGAAATAATTTTTATTTCAATTTAAGCTGATTTAAAAGAACTCATATAAATATGGAAGTTATCGTTGCAAATGTCGATCACATCAAATTTGATATTGATTTCGCCTTAGAAGAGCAATATGGAGCTCTTCCTTTACCTTTTCCTGGAATGGACAGTAAGTCACTGATTTCTATGTTCCCATTTATTATTCAAGCTTAAACAATCGTTTTATCATTGTCAGCACTTAAAAAACTGTTTACGCTGTACATGGCTCTGTCTACCCCGCAAGGGATATAGACGTGACCATATGTATGTATGTATCTACGCTGTACATTCCACACTACCATATTGTATTTTTTCAGAATCAACAGCAGCTGTGTGTGAATTTTTTAGCCAACCTGGTGGTTGTGGCAATGGCCCTCAATGTCCCTATAGACACGTCCGTGGGGACCGAACCGTGGTCTGCAAACATTGGCTTCGAGGACTTTGTAAAAAAGGCGACCAGTGCGAGTTCCTACATGAATATGACATGACCAAAATGCCTGAATGTTACTTCTATGCTAGATTCAATGCCTGTCACAACAAGGAATGTCCATTCTTACACATAGATCCAGAGAGCAAAATCAAAGATTGTCCCTGGTAATATATAATTATATATATTTATTTACAGCCCAGCAACTATTTTAGCAACATGTCCAGTTAAATCTTCAGTGAAGTTCAATTCCTGGCAAAGTGTTATTTTATTAGATTCTGTGATTCATAGTGTACAATGAAAAATTATGTTTCACTAGTTGTTGTCCGCAACTCCGTTTGTGTGTTATTGAAAATATGAAGGTTAAGGTTATTAAATTTACTCATATTGTGTACATATCCCAAAGTTGCTTATCCCTTAGGCTTCCACTTTTTTTTTCGTCAAAAGAAAATGCTCATCAACTTTTGTTAAGATGTCTTTTTGATAGTTCTAAAGTTTAGTATATATATATATAT
The DNA here is from genome assembly GCF_032362555.1 of Amyelois transitella. Classification (NCBI taxonomy): domain Eukaryota; kingdom Metazoa; phylum Arthropoda; class Insecta; order Lepidoptera; family Pyralidae; genus Amyelois; species Amyelois transitella. The sequence continues at coordinate 62,148 of NC_083514.1, read as the reverse complement.
ATATTATGTCTACTACATATAAAACGTTGGCCAGAGATTAGAGCTATAGAACAAAAAGTGGTTAATTTAAATCCATTTAGAAGTTCCGAAGATTAGCCTGTATAAACAAACAGACTTTTTTCAAATTCATGCGTTACCATTTCTTCATTATTATAAATTATTTTTTTGATAATATAGTCAATGTACAAGCAAAATTTTATTACTGTTTTATTATAAACTGATGACAGTTGAAGGCTGAACTATAGATAAAACTTGTATTTTCAGGTATGATCGAGGTTTCTGCCGGCACGGGCCTCACTGCCGCCACCGTCACGTGCGCCGCGTGCTCTGCATCAACTACCTGTCCGGCTTCTGTCCGGACGGGCCAAAGTGCAAGTACATGCACCCCCGCTTCGAGCTGCCCGCGCCCCCGGAGCAGACCAAGGACGCCAAGCGCCAGCCTGTGTGCCACTACTGCTCTGAAGTGGGCCACAAAGCGTCCAGTTGTCACAAGATACCTGCAGAAGTGAGTTTTATTAATTGAAGAATTTGAAAATAATAATATGATTGCCAAATGTAGTTTATTCATAAGTTTCCCATGTGTCTGGTTGGATAATAATTATTACAAAAGGTTTCTTTGAGACTGGCAGGATGGTATTTAATTTTGGTTTTTTTAAAGTTTGAATGCATATAAGTGCCATATAGTATTTACTTAATTATAAATATGATATGTGTTTTTAAATAAACAAACAGGCTAGCCAACATTAAAGAAAAGTCCAGTATGTTATATCTACATATTTACATGCTTTTGTAATATTCATAATTCTCTGCATGCAATCTCGGAGGTTTTGGGTGCTCTTGACTTGACCCTTTGTCATGACGTCCTTAATTTGATCAAGATACATTTGTGTAGGCCTTGCCATTCCAACCTTTCCTTGCTTAGTCAACCTGATAGCAATGTTTATTATTAACTTATCGAACAGCAAAGAGAGGCAGCACAAAGACAAGAGGAAGCCCGGTACCGCGCGCTGGGCTACGTGAAGCCGGCCGGCGAGGCGGAGGAGGGCCCGCGGCCGCGCGCCTTCGTGCACAAGCCGCTGGAGGAGGTCACGTGCTTCAAGTGCGGCACCAAGGGCCACTACGCCAACAAGTGCCCCAAGGGACACCTGGCTTTCCTCTCTAGCCAGGTTAACCAGAATAACCAGCAAATGTACAAAAAACCCAACTAGTATAAGTATGTGAAGCCCAACTAGGCTTCAAGAGACTCCTGTGAAGTGTAATTTAATAAGGACAATGTATTATCAAAAAAGTGTTCTGTATTTATATTGACAAAATAGAATACAGTTAAAAATTCTAAGCATAAACAATTGCCCTGCATTTTAAAATGGAACTCTTTCATATTTGGTGTTTTATTACCTACTGCCTAAAATGCATGGCTCTGGGCCCTGCGCCTTCTTTAGCCCCCTACTACTATTTTCCTATCCTATATTATATTATCGAAGGAGCAATATTTATATTTAAGTTATCGAAACTTTTGATATCCTGTTTGACATGGGCCACAAGCCCTGAGCAGCATCCCCACATTTCCCCCTATCGGCGGAAATGCAGGAAGACCTTGGGGAGCCACTAGTAATTGTAGTTATATGATGGAGGAAGGACACTTCTGGGTTAGCTACTTGTCTGCGGTACCAGAAGACCTAGAAGTAACCACGGATTATAATATTTCTATTTCATGTTTGTGCACGCAATCAAATAGGTGCGTAGGTATCTAGGTAGTAAAACAAAAAATGCTTATGTTGTAAATGGTATACCTAAGCAAATATAGAATTTATAATCTGTTGTGTAATTCTGCGATCTCATTTTTCTCGATTCAAAGAGCCTTAATAAACAAATAGTTTGTAACCTACGTGTAAATTTAAAATTCCCTGTAGCTGTGCCTTCATTTGTTGTTTGTGTGCGTAGTCCATTGAGACTCTAAAGGACTACACACACAAAGTTTGAGTATCTCTCCCAATCTATCAACTTCTTTGGGTGTAGACAGTCATTCGGTAGCGGAAGAATATATTTGAAGTAAGAAATATTCTAAATAGGTATTTCATAAATTAAGAATATCTTTAAAGTATTTTATTATCTTCTGCTATGTGGTTCCCGACATCAATAGAAAAAAGAATAGACCACTCCATCTCTTACTTACGGATTGCGTAAAAGGCGACTAAGAGATATGCTTATGAACTAAGGATTATTTTAGGCAGTGCGCTAGCAACCTGTCACTATTTGCATTTCAAATCTATCATTGAGCCAAACAGCTGAACGTGGCCTACCAGATGTGGCGACATCTCCACGCCACAAGTCAACAGTGAATCACGCGACGCTATCAGCCATAATAGATAAGAGTCTAAATCGCGCAAGCAAAGATTTCACGGTTTGGAGCATATCCGGCTTCCCAGGTATAGCCACGGTTTTCCAGGCATAACATCTAGACTGGCGGAAAATCTTGCCCTTTGGTGGCGGTTGAGCCGAATCATCGCTCTCGCTACAAGTTTTTTCAAGACTGTTGACAATGTCTACCCCGCAGAGGATTTAGACGTGATTTTATGTAGGTATGTATTTGTTATCTAGACCCGTAAAGTGAAAAAAATATTACTCTGCTGTTCTGTTCACTCATTGTCATTTAAATACCTCTTAACAATCACTAATAAAAGAAAGAAATACCAAGATCCATAAGTGTTGCCAACTTTGCGCTTTTAATACTCAATGTAGCGTCTTTTTGGCCACATCAGTGGCATAGTAAATTTTAAAGTATTTGAGGTAGTGCGGTGTTTCGTTCCCGCGTCGATTTGCTAAGTCAGTTTTTAGTGTCCAATTTCTTAATGAGCTACGGCGTCGACGAGACATAACAGTCCTCTCTCTATCGTGTAAGCGTTAGGTTAAGCATATTTTATATCGTATAGTAAGAATGATTAGTGAAGAAATAAATTGGCGTAGTTATTTATAAAAAGTGATTTATTCATCATCCCCAAGTTACCACCATACACATATAAAGAAGTCTCTTTTCAGTATAAAACCTTCAAGACGAGCAAAACCAAAAGTCTTCAAAGATATTAATTTTAGTGTAATTACTACAAACTATCTGCAAATTTTGATGAAAGGATTTTTTGTCTAACATTTTAATGCTTGTATTTGCAGTAAAATTTTCAATTGTAACATATGTATTATTTTACTGCTTCATCTTTAAATGTAGATGTAAGTTTTACTACCTGTAAAATTTTAAATGCATTTTTGGCAATCTAACGGTTTTTGGTATCGATTTAGCGTCTTTTTACCGGAGGTAGTTGGCAATAATGCCATTTACAAGACAGTATCTCTAGTTTATGGACAAGTCAAGAAAGGTCAGCCAGACGGACTGTTGCTGTTGCGAACCGAATAGCGGAAATTGTTTGTTTGACGCACGTGCGTGACTATTGTACTAAAAAATTTTAAGGTCCTATACCGGTCTACAACAGAGCATATTATATCTAGCCTGCTTGTCTCCTCAGTGAAGCGAGCAATCGCCGAGAGGTTGTAATTCATCAACGCTCGGAGTAAATCAACATGGTAAGCACGTGTTATTTAATTTATAAAAGATAATTGTAAACAACCTAAAATATATAAACAGCATATTTTTTTTCTGACTTCAATTGACATTCGTTGTACGAGTTTGTAATGTGCTTATTTTAAGGTTATGTTTACTGGCGTGTTTTCTTATTTCTTATTATCATTCATCTTAAAATTGCAGGCGGAAGAAGCAGCGGTTAATCCCAAAGCGTATCCGTTGGCGGACGCAGCACTGACTGCCAAAATCTTAAACCTTGTTCAGCAAGCTGCAAACTACAAGCAATTAAGAAAAGGTGCTAATGAAGCCACAAAAACCTTAAATAGAGGTCTCTCAGAGTTTATTATAATGGCTGCCGATGCGGAGCCCTTAGAAATCGTGCTTCACATTCCTATTTTATGCGAGGACAAGAATGTGCCATATGTGTTTGTGAGATCAAAGCAAGCGCTTGGCCGTGCGTGCGGCGTGTCTCGGCCAATCATTTCCTGCTCCATCACTATTAATGAAGGGAGTCAGCTGAAGCCTCAGATCCAAAGTATCCAGCAAGAAATTGAAAGACTCTTAGTTTAAGTGATAAAAGTGAATTAATGCTATTTTCATAAATACACAAATATTTAAAAAGTTTGATTTTATTATGCTTAAAATTTATACAAGACATTCGTTCAGTTATTTAGTTAGGCTGGTGTAATGTTCCTACCTAGGTTAGGTGTAATGATATCAGCCATAATTTTTTCTTAATTTAGTTCTATCACTTTCATCTTTCCCTGCCGTCAATTACACCCTCTGGGTGTGCTGTGTGTAGGCCAGCTAGACATGCACCATGTTGACTAGGCTAATGTTTGGGAACATCTACAAGGGTAGGTTAATTTTTTTTCTTCATCTTTTAAATGTAGATGTTAGTATATTTAATGAGTGTAGCCTTTGTACATTGAATTTACACAGCATAATGTGTGCACTATTATCAGTAACTAATTTTTAAAAAACAAATACCAGCCTTTTTTAAAAATATATTTATAATTTAACTTATTTTCAAATGTAAAGACTAGTCCAAATAGCTATGTATTGTATATAACAATATTTATCATTCGAAAAATTTCTTAGCTATAAAATTCCAATTTTCTTCCCATCTTGATTTTTGGAAATCTGCTAATTCTGCCTTCATTTTCTCCACTTTAGCATTCTGAACCTTATTGTTGGGGAACTCTTGAAACCAGTTAATAATTAATTCTGACAATTCATGGCTATTTTTAAAGATGTAACCATTTTTCCCATTTTTGACTAATTCATCTAAACTGTAACAAATATAATTTATTAGCAAAAAGCACAAAGTTAACTTGTTTGCTGAGAGTATTTAATAATTAATAACTTGTATTTCTGTTAACAATGGATAATAGCATTTTTCAAACTGGTAATTTATTCTTACCATCTAAAATCATGTGCACACACAGGCAGCCCTGCCCCGAACATATCCACAACTTTCATAGGAAGATCTAGGCCAGAGGAGCTGGTGTGCAGGCACACTCCTAGGTCCGCACTGGCCACCATGGCGGGGTAATCACAGGCCTCCAGCCAAGGTGTCACAACTGTCACATACTTCCAGTTCCGTTTAGCTATTTGATTGACATAGTTTTGTTTCATGGGACCTTTGCCTGTGATAACACAAAGCAGCTTGGGCAGCTTCGAGTGGTCTGACAGACTGAATGTTGTTTCATATACTGAAAAATAACAAATATATTTTGAAAGGAAAAGAAAACAGCGAAATGTAACAACTTATCCATTTCCTACATTTGCCTTGTGGACTAACTGATATGCACAACTAGTACATCTTGGGATGGCAAAACAACAACACATACATATGCTATTTCCTGGTAAGGAAAGTTGTTGAGTTGTCTAGAAATGAGTGTTGATAAAGTTGTGTTTGTATGCTACCCAAATTAAAGAAAACAGGCTCCACATCAGCCTCAAAGCCCACCTTGTAGAGCTTGCATCAAAATGCTAAAGTCCTCGTCCTGAGTCCAGCTGGTGCTACTGAACAGAATGCCTGGCCGGTCCGCCCTCAACTGGATATCATCTCCTTGCTTTTCAGTTGCAACTGTCTTAGTGATGCTGTCACCAGAGTTGAGCTGTTCCCGACCCGGGCTCCCAAACTGAGGATACTGCTGGCTCAGCTTTATGAAGAATTTATGCTTCTCCTCTATACTGATAGGGTTAAATATTTTAGGAGGCCGGTCATAAAGCACTGTAGCACTGGAAAATAATTTTTTTTTGGTGAGATTATATGTTGCTGAATGAACAAAGAGGTTAGTTCAGTATCATGAATACTATAAACCTTTCTCACTATGCCTCTACAGAAACTAACAATAGCAAGGCAAGAAAAGCAAATAGCAGTATAAAATTGAGCATCACAAAAATCATACACATAGTGCATTTAATTATTATCATTTTGACACTTTATAAGTATTAACTTTATCTGTAAAAAGACCATTGCATACTGTGTGCATTTGTTATACAAAATTTAAACTCATTACATTTTGATAAAACTTCATTATATTTTTTTGACAGATTGTTGTGCATCTTATGAAAATTTGGTATACAAGTAGATAAGTACATAATTAAATGTTAACTAACATGACTTCCAGGTAGATGCTAATCTCAACATAATGAATATTCATCACTTACAGAATGTCCCAGTTGTTCAATAAATCAGCTTTCATAGCATACGTAACACAGAAATTGTGTTGAGAGGACTGGCCGAAATACATCTCAATAACCTTGGAGACCTTAAGCAAGAGATGATCAGGCGGCAACGACATGGCCATAATGGAGAATGCATAGTTGTGCCAGTCAATGCAGAACTTCGTTCTCGTCACTAGACAGTAAAAACGACACACTGGCAATGTGGGTATCGCAGGAGGGTTTTGGCATAGTAAATAATCACACCGACCACTTATTAACAATGTTAAGAACAAACTTATAGTTTGCCATATTGCCTTCAACGCGTACTGAATTAGTTTTGGTCCTTTATCTAATGCCATAGGATTTAACCTTGCTATGCTAATTCCAGAATGATCTAGTATTTCTTTCAGTGGAGTAGTTTCCAGATAGCCAATTATGGTAACTTTAAAACCAATATTTGCAAGTGATAATGCGTGGTACTGCATTCGTGGGCTTCTGCCTATGTCGCCCAATACTACAATTTTAGCTGCCTTTCCAAGGGCTTCCATTGCAATACAGAGTGCAATGCTTTCTTATCACATTACTGTTTAACTAAAGAAAACAAAAAAAAACTATTCGAAAGTTTTACTTTCAGAGATTCCTTCTGTTTCTTACTAGTTACTACGGCCGGTTGACTACTTGACTGACATATTGTTTGATTGACGTGACGTTGATAGTTGATACCACTGCTATAAGTGTAAATTAGATACATGACTTTGGTTGCACCATCATTTACGTTGACATTGAAGGTCGTATAATTAGGGCTCGTGTAGTGTGCCTTCGACTTTGTACGTCCTAGGTTGTATCGACTCGGACAGATATTAATATATAATGTACTAAAGATACTCCTTGGTTCACCATTTAGTTCCTTTGTATGCGCATAGCGCTAGTGTCACATCTGTCACTAGTGATGTGCAAGCTAAGCTAATGTCGACAAGCTAGTGATTAACCTACGCGATATCGAAAAATGCTGCTAGGGTTTCTTATGTATTGTACTTTTATTATTTTATAAAAATAAAACAAAAATGCATTACTTACGAACGTAAATCTTTATTTAGAAATGGATTTATTTTCCAAAATAAGATGCAAGGTAAACCCTTAAAAAGTCAACATAACTTATATACTTACTACAGCTTCCTTCCTCCTTCTTGCCCCGCGTGTTAGTCTAAACTGTCTTCATCCAACTTGGCCTAGTCAGCTTTCCGTCATTTTCCTCCCATTTTGTTCGGTTCGCAGTGACATGGGCACATATAAAATCATTTGCATCGGTACACTAGGATTTCTGGACCTGGCGGAGATGTCATAGCGAGACATTTCTTTCCCAGAAAGTGAGCAAGCTTCCGCAACACGTGACCGTAAGTATATTAGTTATATACCTACTAGTATAGGCATTTCTCTTGCATTTTCTACTGCTTCCGAAGTGGTGCAATTTGCATGCCATGACTGGCTAAATGCGCGAAATGTATATGCTTTGTAACACCTATAATAGTACCGCATTTATCTATATACATATAATAAAACAGTAAAAATATTTTGTCTGTACATTAATTATTTTTGACTGAAATGGATAGAGGGATACTTAAAATGAATAATAGAAAGCAAAAATATTATTTTTGAATTTCTTGTCTGTCTGTCTGTATGTATGATCACGATCATCTCCGAAAGTACTGAACCGATTTACTTGAAACTTTCACCAATTGCTTTGTTTTTACCCAGAAGAACATTTAAAGTTTGTTTCATCAAAATCGGTTTCCTTAAAAAAAAGATATCGACATTTGAATGAACTCAAGGCATGAGTTTGCCTGCAAATAAGTTACGAAAGTAATAAAACGGTAAAAATATTTTGTCTGTACATTTAATATTTTGACTGAAACGGATGGAGATTTTTTTTTTACATTTTTTGTCTGTCTGTATCTGACTGTATGATCAAAATTCAACTCGAAATTTACACGGACGAAGTCGCGGGCAACAGCTAGTAGCAAATAAAGTATTTGTATTTAAAACATGATTGTGATCATTCAAATGTTCTTCAGCTGAAAATATAAAACATATTGAGAGTTACTATAAATTGTTATTTTAAATTCACAACAATTTTAATTTGATTTGAACCTGTCTCTTATAAAGAATTGAAAATAATTAGATAGTTAATTAAAGGAAGACTTTTTTAAAGATTCTTAATTATTGAAGACCGAAGACATTTTATCGTGTGCGACACGCATATATTGGTACTACAGTGTTCAAGGCCTGGTATAAACAAAACCCAAAACCCGATTGAGTACAACCAGAGATATTATTTTATAGAAGAATAGATTGATTAATAGAGTCAGGAATGAAACTGATGACAAAATATGGGATGCTTAAGCGGGATTTCGAAAGGGAATGGGATGTACTGATCAGGTCTTTTCCTTGCGGTGCATAACCGAAAAGTTTTTGGCCAAGAGTCAAAAAGTCCATTGCACATTCATAGATCTGGAAAAGGCCTATGACAGAGTTGAGAGGAATGAATTGTGGTCAGCAATTTCTATGCATGGGGTGAGCAGTCTCTTAATACGAGCACTGAAATCCTTATATGAGGATGCGAGTGCTTGTGTCAGGATAAACGGAGCGCACACTGAGTGGTTTAAGATTGAGAAAGGCGTTAGGCAAGGATGTGTTGCGTTACCGTGGCTGTTCAACCTATTCATGGATAGTTGTTTGACAGATAAGACACTAGCGCTATGCTCATACAAAGAAACTAAACTGTGAAGCAATGGCCAGTGAGTGTCCCATCTGTCTTAAATAGTAATATCTGCGAGGCAGTATGGTCTTCGACCTTAGCCTGATCCATGTGGAACGAATCTGAACAAAACAATGTGGTTTATACCACAAACTAAATAGAGGTACTGTTTATACCAAACAAACATACCAAAACTATTATATTATTTTTTTGGGAACTCGCGGTGTAGTAGCTTGTATTTTAACTAATGATATATTGTAACGTACATAACAATGTCTAAAGTATTAATTATAAGACATTTACCCTCAACGTTGTCTTTTGAAGACAAAGAGCAGCTTTTGAAGCACTTCGGCGCCGAAAAAGTTTGGGAAACAAAATTCAAAAGAAATTATATATTCGCGTCTTTCGCTAACGCTGAGAAGGCAAAGAGCTCATTACTTAGGCTTCATCAACTCGAAATAGCTGGCAGAAGGTTGGTAGTAGAGTACTCATTTGAAGGTGAACCTGTATCTCAAAAACCGGAATCTGAACAAACTTCGTCTATTACCAAACATGTCACAGAATTTCTTTGCGCTCTCAACGCCTGGAATCCTTCTGTTGACTTTTACCAGCCTCCTCCTATGCACATTAACTACAAATATCCAGATATTGACTGCAATATCATTGTGAATATTATTTACTGCCTTTTATCTCACAAACCATTTTACGTACAAACACTACATTTAATGAATAAAATGTGTCTTGACATTCCTTTTGAAGAGAACGAAAAGGCTATACAATACTTTAAAGAAACTTTTAGGACATATTTTATAGATGAAATTTTACCAATGCCAGTTAACCAATCTGATACTGATGAATCTGAAATATCAAGTGATGAGCATGAGAAACAACATCAGCCCACTCCAGTGTCTTTGAAGCGCCTCCATACACTACCAAAAACAAGAAAGAGGCCAGCAGCCATTTTGTCAACAGCCACATTGCCTAAAGTTCGGAAAGTTCCACATAATCAGGTAGAAGTGTTTGAGAATGTGGCACCGCTCCAAGAGACAAAGAAGATATCAGTGTTTGTTCCCCAGGATGCCTTGCAGAAAGCCCCAGAATCACTAGAAGTAATAGGAGAGTTGGGGAAATTCCAGAAGCCAGAGCAACCAGAAAAGGTCACAGACACACCTATAGAAATTGAACAGCCCACTATAACTAGAAAGGAATTGTTGAAAAATAGAATATCATACAGAGACATGAAGATTCTGCCAGTTTACAAGAACTACCACCCAGGGCAACCTTCCATGAGATTGTATATAAAGAATCTGGCTAAAACTGTGACTGAGCAGGATGTTAAGAGGATATACAAACATTACGTTGCACACCTCCCAGATGATGACGTAGGGTTCGACGTCCGAGTGATGCAAGAGGGGAAGATGAAAGGGCAAGCATTTGTCACTTTCCCTTCAGTTGAAATAGCTGAGACTGCTTTGAATGAGACTAATGGATTTATGTTGAAAGAAAGACCTATGGTTGTGCAGTTTGCTAGAGCTGCAAATAAAAAAACTATTGAGTAAATTTTGTTTTAAATTCAAACATCTTCCTCTTAGCTTTAGACCCAGTTGCATCCTCACCACTCTGGAGACGAGCCTGGGTTTGCCTTCGCCATGGATCTTAGGTTAGGCAAGTCAGGTTTTTACGAGTTTTGACGGGACTCTTGTCTTATTTCTGCTAACTTTGAAGGGGAACCTAACCCATAGGGGATTGAGCATGGTTACACATTCAGGTGCAGCTTTCACAATGTTTTCCCTCACCATAAGAGCATCGGTTAGTATGTAACCAAATGTACATAACTTTGAAAAATAGTCATTGGTACATGGCTGGGGTGGGATTCAAACCTGTGTCTGCGATACGCATTTTATCCGTCTGGTTAAAATGCACGTCGCCTCAAAGATGCCGACCTTACCAATTCGACCACGGACGCTCCTCTTGTTTTCATTTAGCCATATGTTTCCAAGGAACTTAAAAATAAAACAATTCTACATTTTAAAATAAGGTGCATGCTAACAAAATCCATTTTTACTCAAACTTTATATTTGCATAATTTCAATAGCGTAAGACAACTTTTCCTCTTGTTCTTCCATTATATTGCCAGAAACTACTTTGTGTAATATAGGCAGTAACTCGTCGATGGCCAACAGCTGCTCTACAGAGTGTTGGCAAACTCTCATTGTATTTTCTAATACCCGTGCCACTTTTTCATCTTTCGTCATTAGAAAGTGTTGATAGAATGCATCCATGATCAAATTGCACCAATCACACAATCTGCTCTCATATTCTACGGACAGGTGATCATCACGATTACTTAACAAGCAGGTTATATAACTCAACAGGAACAGTGTACTGTTCAGTGACAAACCTTCTCTGAGGTATGGAATGAGAAGAGCATCACTAAAATCTAATTTCAATATCTGATTCAAAAAATGCTTCTGTTTTGTCCGAATGACGAAAAATTCAGCACAAGCTTTCTCATCTGTCACATCCAATTCTTCAGGATTCATCTGCTTTATGCCATAGTGGAGTAGCATTACCAAAACAGATTCAGGAACATCCCTGATTGATTTTAAAATATACAATATGCTGCTCAGTTTGTTTTTGTTCTCCAACAACTTAGGAATTACATGAGAGCAGATAGCTCTCTCTGCGATGCCCGGACTTACAAGTTCTTTTATTTCCTTGCAGCTCTCTATGTTTGGTGCTGGTGAGTCCCATTCTGCTATCTCCATTTGTTCATCTCTTACGATCTCATGAGACCCTAACAGGTTTGACAAGTTTCTTTTTGTTTCTAATACATAAGGCAACATGCCGATGTGATTGGAAGCTTCGAGAACGATGCGCCCGTTCATGCAGTATAGTCTTGCACCTTCAGAGTACATCTTCATGGGATACCTACATGACCCGATGCCCAGCATAGTATTGTACACTACAATGACCGCTCCGTCCTGCTCAGAGTTGTTGCCAAATAAGATGAGATGATGTTTACCCATCCATGCGAGGGAAACGGCGCTCACTGTCGACACCCATGGCACTGCTCCAACAGTTTTCCATGATTTCTTGATTAAGTCATATACAGCTAGTTTGGAGTCTGACCCTGGTAATAAAGGAATCAATTTCAATTATTAAATAATATCTACATGATACTTAAATAATCCATTAATTCATGATCATCACTATCACTACATATTATAAAACAAAGCCCCCGCGTCTGTCTGTCGGTCTGTACGCGATAAATTCGAAAAGTACTGGACGAATTTTATTTGTGTATTAAGTTTCAGTTTTGTTCTAACTAATGATATTATGACGATTAAGTTCAACATGTCGGAAAAAATTACTCCCATCGGGAGCTGTGCTCGAAAATGCTGTTAAAGCTTTTTGAGTTACAACAAAACAATATTTTGTGGGATACCTCTTAAGAAATAATAGATCTACTATCTCAAGGATAATCCACAATAAGCATTTTTTTGCTTTTACACATTACAATATACTGTTTTGTTAAAAATAAGTTCGTAAAAATTGTATCAATTTATTACATAGATACATAATGTGTGTTATATATTAATGGGATTTTTATTTTATTTAAAGCAGTATTTATTAATCCTTATACAATTAAATACGTTAAATACGATATGCATTTAATATACCTAAATAAAAATAGCTCTTTACGATCTTTTTTATTTAGTTTTATTATTAAGATTCTTACTTAGATACTTAACTATCTAATGAGATAATGGTAAAATGAAAATTTTCGGGCGTGAATATAAAGGCCGATAAAGAGTATTTATCGAAGTTTGTGCCAATTATTACCGCACCGCGCCTGCCCTCTGTTGTAACCCCAGACATCAATATTATTATAACACATCTCTTTTTTGCTCTGGGGGTAAAGCTAAGAACACTCTTGATTAAATCATTAATATTCTCGGTCAATGCGCTTTAACTCGGGTATATTCGCCGACATTCGGTCTTCCTTCGCACTTTCAACTCCCACCACATACATACATACATATAATCATGTCTATATCCCTTGCGTGGTAGACAGAGCCAACAGACTTGAAAAGACTGATAGGCCACATTCAGCTGTTGGGCTTTATGATGGAATTGAGATTCAAATAATGACAGGTTGCTAGCCCATTGCTTAAAAGAAGAATCCCAAGTTAAAAAGTCTATCCCTCCGCCTTTTACAGCATCCATAGGAAAGAGATGGTGGCCTTTTTCTTTTGTCTATTATTGCTGGGACCCGCACAGCACAGAGAGGACATAGGATATAGGATAGAGGCACTAAATTTGAACGGGCAAAGCTATTATCCAGTGTTTTTGTCAATTATTTATTCTACTGAGGGTTGCTGTATACTCACATAAGAAGAACACAGAAGGTTTCTCAGATGTGCTGACTAATCCTCCCACCACACAAACATTAGCTCGGGCCACCTTCACCCGGCTAAGTTTGGACTTGTCCAAATCTCCCAGCTCATCCCGAATAGGGCAGCTGACAATTTCATAGTTATCAGCACCTTCCTTAACGAGGTAACAGATGTGGTCTGTTCTGCCCAGTGAATAGCAACCAGAATCAATGACTTCTTCACCATCTTTCAGCAATGATTTGCCTTCATAAGTTTTGCGATTTTCTATAGCATATGGTAAAGATGCGCAGTTCCCATTGCAAAATATAATAAGTGGAGTTTGTGATTCTCGTGGTGTGATTTTCAGAATGTTCAGTGGAAACTGTAAACAAATATAATTAAGTATTTTTCATTTAATGAATCACTACATAGTATAAAACAAAGTCGTTATTTTAGTCTGTTTGTCTGTATGCTTAAATCTTTAAAATTATGCAAGGATTTTGATGTGGTTTTTTGTAACAGGTAGAGTGATTCAAGAGGAAGGTTTTTAAGTATAATTTTTTCCGAATTTTGCACCCGTGCGAAGCCGGGGCGGGTCGCTAGTTATAAATAAACTTATAGCTAATTATGTAAACAAATATATTATACAAGACAAATGGCCATGAGGAAAGATATGGTCTCTGTCTACCCCTCCCGGGCAGAGGCGTGATTTATGTACGCACGTACAAATGGCCATCCTAGAGCCTAGGGTGCACTGCACATTTTTCAAATGCATTCAGTTATTTTGTCTTGTTTATATGTATATATTTTTATTTTTATAATAATTTTTTTCATATGATAAGATTACCTTAAATTTTTTAATTTTGTCTAAATTTTGTGAGTCTTTGTTCCAAAGTTTAATGGTGTTATTATTAAAAACGCCGACATAATTGTCTTGGTCGATATCGTAAATGACCGGCGCAGTAATGTGCTCCTTCGATGTCCATCCACCAACTTGCTTCTGATCTGAAAGCTGAAATAAATACCATTATAAAAGCAGTTAGGTAAGTTATAATTAGATTGATAGAAAATGAAATAATTATTTATTTATTAATTCTTACCCTATATTTATTTACAACATTGCGTGCCAGTGTAACTATAACAAACTCGCTTTCTTTATCTTTTGATACCCCGAGAAAACTTTTCTGATCTATCAAGGGGCACAACACGTAGTAATTGTGTAATTTAGCCATAATTTATTCGAATTCGAAAAAATGGGCATGTGAAAAATTTTAACTATTATCAATATTTATTCGTAATTAACTCAACATCAACATGTGGTAGGTAGGTGTTACTTACATTTGTTGACAATGACAATCTGGAATTATTGCTGATAGGCATTGACAATCACGAGTTCGTTCGAAAACTAAATGAGAACGTAATAATATTTCGTGATCTTACATCGGTTGGTTTTGTTAATATTTCTGTATTTTGACAATTGTCACTTTTCAATCACATTGATTGATTTTGCTTGAGATTTGTATTGTCAAATAAGTGCAAGAGATGTTTATGATGTGATTTTTATTATTATGTTTATGATGTGATGTTTATTAAATAAAAACACATATCATGGTTTGATATGTGTTTTTATTTAATAAAATCTATTGGTTGATTTGATAGTCTAGTCGTCGCAAACCTTAGGTTGTCTCGAGTATAGACTAGTTAAGACCCGTAAAACTTAACTTCAGCTCTTTGGCCGCCCTCAGTCCCTGACCCCACTGTATGTATAATAATGTACAAGGGTATACATACATACATACATATTGTCACGTCTATATCCCTTGCGGGGTAGACAGAGCCAACAGTCTTGAAAAGACTGAATGGCCACGTTCAGCTATTTGGCTTTATGATAGAATTGAGATTCAAATAGTGACAGGTTGCTAGCCCATCGCCTACAAGGGTATGTTGAACCGATATGGCATTATGGTTTGGTTTGGTTATGCAATGCAAAGTCAAGGTCGTTACCTATTTACATCTTAACCTTATCATTAGGTACCTATAATTTTATCCTACAAACAAGGAATTAATACCATTCATCGCATTCATTACTGACTTGATTAGATTAGGTAGCTATAGGATTGTTTTTTATAATTTTATCTTTGCTACAAGTCAAAGCATTTTTTTCAGTCATTTATTAGTAGTCAATCAGAGTAGTTGTCTGCGCAACATGTCTACAGCCGGAAAAGTAATAAAGTGTCAAGCTGCAGTGGCCTGGGAAGCCGGGAAACCTTTGTCGCTGGAAGAAATCGAGGTGGATCCGCCAAAAGCTGGCGAAGTGCGTGTAAAAATTGTCGCCACTGGTGTGTGCCATACAGACGCTTACACACTTTCTGGGAAAGATCCTGAAGGCGTTTTTCCCGTTATTTTGGGACACGAAGGCGGCGGCATCGTCGAGAGCGTAGGCGAAGGGGTGACTTCTGTAAAGCCAGGTGACCACGTCCTACCGCTTTACGTACCTCAATGTAATACTTGCAAATTCTGTCTCAACCCAAAAACGAACTTGTGTCAGAAAGTGCGCGTTACGCAGGGCCAAGGCGTTATGCCCGATGGTACGAGGCGTTTCCGCTGCAAAGGAAAGGAGCTTTACCATTTCATGGGTTGTTCTACATTCAGTGAATACACAGTAGTTTTGGAGATTTCTTTGTGCAAAGTGTCCAATACAGCACCATTGGATAAAATATGTTTGCTGGGTTGTGGTGTGCCTACTGGTTATGGAGCAGCCCTGAACACGGCCAAAGTGGACCCTGGCTCTAACTGTGCTATCTTTGGTTTGGGAGCTGTGGGGTTGGCAGTGGCTCTCGGGTGCAAGGCAGCTGGTGCCAAGCGCATTATTGGAGTTGACATAAACCCTGGCAAATTTGATGTTGCAAAGAAATTTGGAGTCAATGAATTTGTCAACCCTAAGGATTATGACAAACCAATTCAGCAGGTGCTGGTTGACTTGACAGATGGTGGCCTGGACTATACTTTTGAATGTATTGGTAATGTTAATATCATGCGTTCTGCATTGGAGGCTTGCCATAAAGGCTGGGGAGTGTCTGTGATCATTGGAGTCGCAGGTTCAGGAGAGGAGATCAGTACACGCCCGTTCCAGCTTGTCACAGGCCGCACATGGAAAGGAACAGCTTTTGGTGGATACAAGAGCCGTGATAGCATTCCTAAACTAGTTGATGAATACACAAGTAAGAAACTGCCCTTAGATGACTTCGTAACACACAATGTGCCTCTGAAGGAGATCAATGAGGCCTTCCACTTGATGCATGCGGGCAAGTCTATCCGGGCAGTCGTACACTTTTAATTGAAAGATATCCATCTACAATCACAACATGTTATTAAGCATTTCCCTATCTGATCAGAGTTTGTAATTGCATTTGATGCAAATAAATTATTTTGATGTTAAAAACATTATTTTATTATTTTATCCACAGGAGAAAAGTTTAGTGGCTTCACCATACCAATCCATCAACATTATCAGAAACCTTAACTACAAAATTTCACTATTGCCACAATTATATTACATACTGACATTTATTTTGGTGCCGATTCCTATTATATTTGGGATGAAGTTTTGCCGAAAAGCCATTGACATATCAACAGCTTAGAGGTTTGACTTATTTACAAATAAATGGTCTACAGATATGTAGATTTGACTTTGAAAAATAATTTTGTTATTTTTTACATAACTAGAAGTGCCCGCGATAAATGCTGTTAAATATATTGACCTTGCTCTGTTTGTCTAGACACGATGTTAGCTACAGTTTGGGTCAAGATGAGGAAGACGTACCTATTTCTTTATTAAACAGTTAAAATACAGAAATGCTAATAAAAAGGTATAATTTAATATAACAAAAATAGGTACATTTTATTATTTACATAAAATATAATAAATGTATGTAGGTACTTAAACTTAGGGATGTAAATGCTAGTCTACTGCGGCGGCTGCAGCGGGCAGTGAAGGGAGAAACTGCTCGACCTCGCCCAGCCTCGCCCGCGGCGGCCTGCTCACTCCGACATCAGCTGGTTGTAGTACTCCACAAAGCTGTCGCATTGTTCTCCTGCGGGACAAAGCAAATATTCTACCATTATTTTTAATTAAAAAAAAACAGAATTGTCTACTTGAGTTAAAATAATGATTTGCAATGTATCGAGTCTAATGTTATATTACTCACTAATTTTGCTTACCGCGTGTATGCAAAATTTCAGGGAGATTGCTCAATGTCTTTTTGACGTGAAAGACGGGAAAACAAACTATTAAAAACTATACAATTAGTATATGTAGTAGTAGAAAATGTTCATATTTAAAAAAATCTCATGCGTTCAGTTGACCGAAATCCCTCCCGATCAGAAAGTTTAAGTAGCAAAAGATAAATTGAACTTAAATGTTTTGGGGAGTAAAAACAAAGCAATAGGGTAAATCAGTTCAGTACTTTCGATAAAACTGATAATACAAACAAATCAACAAAAAAATAATTATTTTTAATAAGCTTTCGATAACTTTCGTTATAAGCTTATGAAGTACATAATCATCTTAAGGAACCAATCGTATAGGTAAGTATCTGTCCATTGTTCCTTTATACGAATTAAAAAAGAATACAAAATATTTTTACAAAAAATGTATAGGTACAGTGCCTACGTAGTCCCGGTACGTAAATTGAACCAAAACGATTTGTAAAGAGTGGGAAAAGGTATAAAGGTACAAAGAAGAGTATTAGCAGGTTGCATGAATTCAAATCTTATTGCGCAATATTTGGAACATGTTAAGTCTTAGGTAGTATTACATAATGCTCGTATAGGATTTCCAACATCAAAAGAGCTACACGTTGTCATAAAAGTAGATTAAAACAAAAATAATAAGATGTATTTATGTAAATACATTATATAAGACGCAGTATCAATGGTGTTACAGTGATAAGATAGCCTCTCTGACACCATATTGCTTGGCGTCACAACAAGATAATGAACGTTCCGCCATGGCGTCCTGGCGCCGATAACCTTGTTTTGTAGCCATGGCACCATGCGATTGTCGAGTGGACGCGATAATGAATCTACTTAGCTTAATATTTCTAAGTAGTAGGTACTTATGGTTTCTGACGTAAAAATATAACACACGATCACTATCGAATAAAAAGCAATCATTTAACTGCTATAAAAAATAAATGGCATGTTTTTATGGCCGATCGGTTACGGTTGCAAACAGTAAGAGGATTTTGTAATAATTATGCAAGTCGCCGTCAATAATTTATTTTCGTACAAACAATTTCACGGTGGATGCGTTGTAAATAACAATCGAATTACTTAAATCTTTTTGAGGATTCCAATAATAGAATAGAATTAACTTTGATACAGGTAATGGAAGCTGACTACGCGGATTAGCAACCGGGTTGTTTAAATTAAAATAGAACCTACCTATATGCAGTATCTACTAGTTATTTCTAGTCAGTTTATATTATACTAGCTGCGCCCTGAGGCTTCGCTCCCGTAAGATTTTTAGGAAAAAAAGTACATCAGTATTATGTTATTCGTCATTCAACTCGTGTAGCAAATTTCATCAAAATAAGTTATGTTTTACATGAAAGAGTAACAAACACATACATACATATTTCCACACATCCATATTAGTGTTAATTACGGCTTCGTAACTACGAAGCCGGAATTAACACTAAGGTGGCTAATGTGCATGCGCGTTTTGGACATGGTGTTGACATAATTTGTACAGTGTGTACGTATCTTTTTTTATCTTAATTTATTTATCGAAATATTCGTATTGAAATCTGGGGGCACGGTAGTGCCCCCGCCAATACGAGCCAAGCGAAGCGCTAGGGCACTACCTGCCTTTTCTCAAAGTGGTTCGTCGTATTATTGAACCTTCATAACTTGAGTTTGGGTTATACCAGATAAACAAAATTCGAGATATGATGTCAGTGACAGACTTAATAAACCTCTAACGTTTCAATTGCATAGCTCTTATACTTTAGATTGTATTGATATATAAAATACCCCGATTTCGTCACTCACTCACTCACTCACTGATGATCATCAAAATTCTTAAGGTACTTCCTGAAGTCCTAGAAAACTGAAATTTGGTATGTAAGCTAGTATTAGTACCCAAACAACAAAAAAAGTCCGTGCGGCCAACTCGCCAGTTGCGTCCACGGTTTGCACGCCTACGACTACGAGATTATAGTGGCAAAACTCTGCTACGCGCTACGAACTACGCAGTACGAGCTATGGCTGTAGTATTTCCCCGTAACTTGAGTGTAAAATTAGGGCTTATCGATATAGGGCTGGGCATGTGGGGTTAGAAATTTGGCTCTACAAGAGATCTGATTACTTTTTGACAGTGCGAGCTATATGGTCTCGTATTGGCAACATTTAACATGAAATGTTTTTGTGGGATCATTAGTTTTGTATTCATTCATATTTTTTAATTGCAGACAATGTGCATTTGTCCACTATTTAGATTTAAGAGATCTGTATTTGTAAATTGACGTCCGAAATGCTGCAGTGTAGTTTGTTCCGCCGCTCCGCCTACACATGCGCTTTGGAAGCGGTAGTAGATATAATAAGATTTAAGTGATGTGACGTCAATAAGTGATACCAATTTAGAAAATAAACCTTTGAGGAAGCGCGGGTCGCCCCTGGCGCGCAGGTTGCGGGCGCGCAGCACGTGGAACACGGCCAGGAAGGCGAGCGGCCGCGCCTCGCGCTCGGCGTAGGCGCGCGCGGCGCTCAGCAGCTTGCGCGGCGGCACGGGCGCGCCCGCCTGCCGCGCCGCGCCCAGCGCCGACACCGGCTCCGCGCAGCTCAGCAGCACCTCCGCGATCTCCTGCAGATCGCAAGTACTCTTGACGTATGAAATAGCAACGGCGGTTATGACTTGTTCAGTAGAAAAAAATATCAGATATTTATTGTCTAATTTTATTATTTTATTTCCAAAAATATAGTGCCTTTAATTTAATTAATTCTCTCCTCTGTTCTCCTTTTGTCTTCTGAAGTGTACTTTTAACTAACTTTCCACTATAAGTACTTCCCATATAACATACTTAGTTATAAGGGATTTTGTAGTTGAATGGCATAAAGTTTAGAAAAGTATGCGAGATATATTATGTGAGAGGTGGTAGTGACCTCGTGCGCGCCGAGCCGCGCCAGCATGTCGAGCGCGAGCTGCGCGGCGGCGGGGTCGCGGTGGCCCAGCGACAGCAGCTGGCAGGCCAGCGGGCGGCCGTCGGCCAGCGCGGCGCGGCGGGCCAGCGCGCGCAGGCGGCCCGCCGCGCCGCGCGTCACCAGCGCGCGCACGGCCAGCTCGCCGGTGCAGTGCTGCGCGCCCAGGCCGTGGCGCGCCAGCGACGCCAGGTAGGCGGTGATCACCTGGCGCGATCGGGGAAACAGTGTTAGTGCCTCTGGATCTAATACTTTCTTCCTTTTCAATTATATGAAAGCATTTGCTCGAAGGTCGGTGGAAAAAGGTATTTGTACGTGACGTCAATAAGTGCTCTACCTTGTATCCAATTTTGAAAATAAAACTATTCTATTCTAGTACCTACTCTAAGCTTGTGGCAGCAGTTATTTCTGTCGAGGGCGAGAATGATTTGAGATGGTTGCATATTTGTATCTAAAGATGTTCTCGCCGAGACATCTCAGCAACAATCTCGCTAGACTCAGTAGCGCCCATTATAAAACTAAACTATTCAGAATAGAACGTACCGTAACGTCACATAACTTAAATCTAATTAAAAATACTTATGCCGTGTGGTTCGCGGCACCAATACAAAAAAGAATAGGACCACTCCATCTCTTTCCCATGGATGTCGTAAAAGGCGACTAAGGGATAGGCTTACAAACTCGGGATTCTTTTTTAGGCGATGGGCCAGCAACCTGTCACTATTTGAATCTCAATTCTATCATTAAGCCAAATAGCTGAACGTGGCCATTCAGTCTTTTCAAGACTGTTGGCTCTGTCTACCCCGCAAGGGATATAGACGTGACCATATGTATGTATGTATATAAAACTACTATCGCTTCCAAAGCGCATGTGTAGAAGAAGCGGCGGAACACACTACACTGCAGCATTTTTATCGGACGTCAATTTACAAATATAGATCTCTTAAATCTAAATCGTGGATGAATGCACATTGTCTACATTAAAAACATGAATGAATGTAGAACTAATTATGTCAATACGAATATTTCGTTAAATAAAATAAAAATAAAGCTAAAATAAAATATGTACATACTGTACAAATTATGTCAAGATCATGTCAAAAATACATAAGCATTTAAGAGGCCATTATGTCAAGATCGGGCCACACATGTTTATCATTAATATAATCCTCCGTGCTGTAATAAGCTTTCCTACAAAGCTCAACTTTAATATACTTACTTTTTGAATTTTCTATCATTCATTTTAAGAATACTTTTTGGTAATTTATTATAAAATCTTATACAATTAATCAGAAATGATTTCCCTACCTTAGCCAGCCAATGTGCTGAGATCGAACTTAAAATTCTTCCGAAGTGATCTACTAGTGCATTCACCTACTTTTTTGAAAGAGTCTAAGTTTCTCCTAACATGCATGTTATCGAATATGTATTGGGAGGGCAATGTTAAAATATTTCTGTTTTTGAAAAAATCTCTAAGCGAATCTCTTTGTTTTAGACCATAGATAGCTCGAATTGCCCTTTTTTGTAGAATGAAAATAGTTTGTATGTCTGCTGCTGATCCCCAAAGCAGTAGACCATATGACATTAAACTATGAAAATAACTAAAATATACTAGCTTAGCAGTAGCCACATCCGTCAGATGCCTAATACGACGAATAGCGTATGCTGCAGAACTAAGCCTTTTAGAAAGTTTCAAAATGTGAGCATGCCATTTCAAATTTGAATGTAATGTTATTTCTAAGAAAGTAATACTATCAACAAAATCTAATCTTTTACTACTTATACTAATATCCACATTTGCCTGCCGCACATTGGGAAGTGTAAACTTAATGCATTGGGTCTTATTTGCATTTAACAGTAAGTTGTTGATTGAAAACCAGTTAGAAATGGCGGCTAAACTAATCACAGATTTCACTACGGCGCTTCATCTTAAAAATTAGCGACGTATCATCTGCAAACAACATGATGCCAGTCTGTTTCTCAATCATGCAAGGCAGGTCGTTAATATATACTAAAAAGAGAAAAGGTCCCAAAATGGAACCTTGCGGTATCCCAATTTTTACCTTCGCTCCTTTAGATTTTGTATTATTTAAATCTACCGTCTGTAATCTATCACTAAGATATGATTTAATTAGTTCAACGGCAGTAGTGTCGAACCCGTGATGAGCGAGCTTGAGCAGAAAAGTTTTATGATCTACGCAATCAAATGCTTTGGTCAGATCGCAAAATATTTCGATGGCATCCTGTGAGTCTTCCCATGCATTGAGAATATGAGTGACAAGAGCCACACCTGCATCAGTTGTACATTTCCCCTCAGTAAAGCCGTATTGCTGACTATAAAATAATTTATTAGACTTAAAGTAACGCTGCATTTGATTCAGATGTCTTGGCTTTCATAGTTCATAGATTTAACACAGCTGTAAGATTTCGCTCAGAACATTTTCCAAGAAAGTAATTTGCATTCCGAATTATGAAGAAATCTGTTAGCATTAATTGTGAAATGTGTGGTTTTAGAACACGATCTGGATGTTTTATTGAATTTTGGCAATTAAATAACTGAAAGAGGCAATTTTATAAGCATGCTTATTACAGAGTGATGTAGATTTGTGAATCAAATAAAAAAACCACGCTACAATACCTGCACGGTGTGCGCCTCGTCCACGTGCGCGTTGAGCACGCGCGCGCACATGTCGGCCTGCGAGAGCAGCACGGGCGCGGGCGCGGCGCTGCGCGGCGCGGCGCCCGCCGTGTTGCGCGCCACCTCCGCGTCCGCCCACTTCCTGATAAACCCAACCTCATCACATTTCTACTGATTTAAGGGCCCACA
The DNA here is from genome assembly GCF_032362555.1 of Amyelois transitella. Lineage (NCBI taxonomy): Eukaryota > Metazoa > Arthropoda > Insecta > Lepidoptera > Pyralidae > Amyelois > Amyelois transitella. Next base: position 38,740 of record NC_083514.1, on the reverse strand, counting down.
ACCTGAAAGAACACTAGGTAAAACCAGAGTGTATCAGTATATTTAGGCCTTTGTGATCGTTCAAATTCGTTGAAGTTATTAATAACGTCATAGTCTAAAATTTAACTAATAGATTAAGTGACGTTTGTTAAAATCGGTATGTAGGGGCCGAGTAGAAACTGAACCCCAAGTTTTTTTAAATTGACTTGTTTGTGACAATTTAATATAAACTTCTTGTCGGGATCAGAAAGAATTGATTTTAGCAGACACCATGATCAGCTGATCGACTTCCGCCATGTTTATCAACTTTATTTTTTAGACAAAGAACTTACTCGTACATGATTTGCAAAAATTAACAATACATACTTATATATTTAAAAGATTCAAGTGATACAAACCTTTTTTTCCTTAAGATATCTCTTTAAACGTTGGTTCTATCATCGATAACGAATATAATTTTCTAGCCCCTGACTAACCTATACACCGAGTTGACTTCATCAAAAACAGCTGTGAGTTCGAGCAGATATTTCCCCGCGTCCGCCGCCAGCTGCTGCAGCACGCGCAGCACGGTGGCGCCGCCCTCGGGACGACGCAGCAACACCGACACCATGCGCGGGATCTCCTCCTTCGGGATCTGTGGGTTCCCAGTCGTACGTGAGCCGTGTAGCAATGTGTATTTCTCGTGGGTTCATTAAAGCTGCCTACACACCGGGCCGACAAAGGCCAACGGGTATCGCTGGCTTTCGTTAGTTTTGTCAAGGCAATTGTTAGTTATGTTAAAACTTCACAACACTAATTTATGAGCGACGATGATGGGAGTCCGGCCGAAGTGTAACATAGGTATATAAAAAAGGTTTCTTGTGACTTGAGGACGTCCGCTCAGAAAAGACTTTTTAAAATTTCCGCGGGCATATATCGTTTCGCGGGCGCTCTCTTGTACCTATTTCATAAAGTTAGACATGTTCATGATTCACCATGTCCTTCGATTTTGCAGACATCATGTAAAATGACGCTATGAATGATGCTCACATTGTGGACGAGTCCCGGCGGCAGCAAGCTGACCCGCCACAGGCAGCCGAGGCGCGCGTCGATGATGTAGTCCGGCTGGAACACCACCCAGTTGCTCGAGTCTGACGTTACGATGGTCAAGGTTCATAGGTCAAACTAGTTTGCTGGGTAGCTAAGAAGTTGTCCTTCTTTGGCCATACAATTTTTTTTACAACACAGCGTTTTACTACTATAAGGATGGATCTTTAACGAAAAGCTTTAAAAGGATACACATGGGGCAGGGCTCCCCGTGGAGCAGCGCGGGCCGCAAGCCGCGCCCCGCCACCACGGGCGCCGCCGCCGACACCTCGAACACCTGCGACGTCTGCGACGACTGCGCACACATTGCTTACGTATAGCGTTTACACAAATACAATCGAAAATGTGATGTGATGTGACCACGATCCAATATGATTTTGATTTTTTGGGACTGGACAGCATTACCAACAGTCTCATTAAATACATAAAACCGTATATTCTGCACCCACTCACACACATTTTTAACTTAAGTCTATCCACTGGATCTTTCCCCGATATCTGGAAGATTGCAGCAGTCATTCCTATACACAAATCTGGACCATCTGATGATCCCAACAACTTCAGACCAATTTCGCTTTTAAGTGTTTTTTCTAAATTACTAGAAAGAATAGTAAATGCCCAACTGGTGCAATTTCTGGAATCAAACAAAATCTTATCTAGCCAACAATTCGGCTTTAGACAGGGTAGATCTACCGAAGACGCAGTCACATTTTTGACAACAATAACAGCAAATCATCTCGACCAGGGAAGAAAATGCGCGGGCGTTTTCCTGGATCTGACAAAGGCGTTCGACACGGTGTCTATTCCAATCCTTTTGAGTAAACTAGAGTCTATAGGAATCAAAGGTATTTGCCTAGACTGGTTTCGCAGTTATCTCACCGAACGAAGACAATGCACTAAAGTGAGCTCTTTTGTCAGTGACTCCAGGGAAACAACTTTTGGAGTACCTCAAGGCAGCATTTTGGGCCCGACTCTCTTCTTAATTTACTTGAATGATCTGTCTTCATTGAGTTTGTCAAGGGCTGATATGATTAACTACGCCGACGACACTGTCATTCTTTTTCACGGGGACTCGTGGACTAGTGTATTTCATTCATTGCAAAGTGGCTTGAATGAAATAATGTCTTGGCTAGATAATAACCTCCTATCTCTTAATGTAGCTAAAACAAAAATGATTTGTTTTCACAAAACAGCCGCTTCCGCACCGAAATCAGTTCCGGAAATGGTGAGACATGTTTGCTGTCAAGATCCAGGTGATCGAATGACAACGGTTTGCACTTGTGATCGTATAATGAGAACTCAGTCTATTAAATACTTGGGTATTATTATTGACGAAAAATTGAACTTCAATAACCACATTACTGAAACGTCCAAAAGAATAAGAAAGATAGTATACGTAATGAGAGTACTTCGTGATGTAGCATCGCCCCAGTTGCTTAAGACTATTTATTTTGCTTTATGTCAATCAGTGCTAACGTATTGTATCCTTGCTTGGGGTGGAGCGGCTGCTTCCCATCTTATATACTTAGAGAGAGCACAACGTAGTGTGCTAAAAGTAATGATCAAGAAACCTCGCCGCTATTCCACGGATCAGTTATTCGAAGAAACCAAGGTTTTAAGTGTCAGACGTTTTTATATATTTAAAGTTATTTCTCTTACACACAAAGAAACACTCAAATCACCTAACTACGAACGTATGTGCAGAAGACGAATATTCAGACTACCACAAAAATTGGTTAACACAGCATTTGCAAAAAGATTTAGTCCGTATTTAAAGCCTTTCATGTATAATAAATTTAATAGGGTATGTAGAATCCATAACTTGTCTTTGACCAAAGCAAAATTTAAAATCAAAACCGAATTGTTGAATTGGTCCTACATAACCACAGAAGCTTTTAGCAAAAGCGTGTGGTAAATGTAGTTATTATCACTATATTTAATGCATGCTTACTTACCATAATTATAAAATCGTACCGATGTTAGTTCTCTAGTCCGCATTAATTCTGACTGTTAATCCCATCTTAAAAGGTTACCCACGAAACAGGCCTAGCCTAGTGTGGGAATCTTTGTTAATACTGTGTAGCATGTTTTATTTCTGTCCCAGTTTAGATATTAAGTACTTTTATGTCTTCCTTTTGTATGGAATGTATGTAACATGTTTTCTTTTAGGCCAATAAAGATTTAAAAAAAAAAAAAAAAATTTGTCTGTAAAGATATTGAAGGTCAGATGGGAGTCGCTTCATGTCGAAAACTTATTGACCTCTAAAGGGAAGATGCCAGGACTGCCCGCCAGCCCCGTGCGCGGTGACGGGTGTGTATGTATATAGTGGACAGACCTGGTGGTGCACCACGACGAGGCCGCTCACGGCGTGCAGCGCGAACCGGCCCGCCAGCCCCGTGCGCAGGCAGCGCGCCGCGCCGCCGCTCAGCGGGTGCAGCACCACCTGCCACACGGACACATCACAGCGTTACAATACGTTCCGCTCACCAATCTTATTAAGGGTGTTTAGAGACAAAACATCTTGACCTATAGTGAGGGGAGCTCAATTTGTACTACATATATTTATAACTAATTATAGTTCTGTGTTTGTTCACCTCAGTGGGTCCGGGCGCGGCGCCGGCGGCGGCGTGTCGGAACACGGCGCAGTACGTGACGTCGCCGACACGCAGCACCGACACGTCGCGCTCCACCACCGGCCGACCCGCCTCCACTGACGAGAACGAATCAATTAGTAAGATATTTCAGATAAAAAGTTGTTATTCCTGTTTTTCCACAAGGTCTATTTCATATCGGTGCCAATTGCATAAAAATTCGTCCAGTAGTTTTTAATTTTATTTGTTACTAACATACTATAGTAAAAATCTTAAAGGGAAAATGTTTCAAGTCAACTGTTTGGAAGAGGCACAAAAGGCATCTTATCCCATTATGCATATCTTACACAAAGTAATATGCTCCTAAAGTGAAGCAAAACATTTCTTACAACTACTTCCATGTGGGTATTTAAATAAAATGTGATTGCAGATACAAACTATCTTATTATGGTTTGTATTTAATTGGTGACATACATTCCAGTTTCTGTAGCTTAGTGATGGTGGAGTTGGTGAGCAGAAACGGCTGCAGCAGTGTGCCGTTGTTGCCGGCCAGCACCACCGTGCTGCTCTGAGCACACCACGAGAACCACGCACCACTGTAGAGACATGGTCTTTATTACTCGCCACAATACGGTTCCCAAGCTCGGCAGCTTGATGATACAAACATTTACCTGAAGGAAGTGCTCTTTAAATTCTTCAACAATTTCTTTTCAGGAAATACTTGAAGCAACTCAATGCCATGATCTGTTATGAATGCGATCTCATTCACCCGTGGCCAGACAAACCCAAGGATCTTGGCATTCTTCCATTTACATGTATGAGTGTATTCCACATTGGTTGGAGCCAAATCTTTGAAGTTGACGAATTCCACTGTAGCATTCTGAGAGTCTTGGTTCCTCTGGATAGATAGCACTCTGTGGTCTGGTGAGAATTTAATAGATAAAATGGGACCCTTGTCTTCCATTCTAAATGAAGTGCATTTTGTTTCATCCATTCCAGTAACTGTCACACCGGTCACTCCGCCTGACCGCACTGTAAATACCTAAAGACAAACAAAAAATGAGGTATTTTAAAATTATTTTACTTTGTTTTCACATTAGGTAAGGATTAAATAAGTTTTTAGTATGGTTTGAGTTAAAACAACGTATTTAACGTCTGACCTGCCTTTTTCATTGCGATCACCAATAATTTATGACAAGTAGGTATACCACCATGGGAATGGCTAGTAAATTGTATTATAAGGAAAAATATTCTCTATTGATAGCGTATAACTTTTCGTTTTCTAGTGTACTTAAATACTACGAAAATATACTAGGTCTTAGAATAGTAAAAAGAACCTGCTAATTAAATAATTTGTGATTTTGAGTACAAAATTAAAATCAAAACAAAGCAACCAGAGACCTGCCCATTTGTGTCATCAAAAAAAACGTTTGTAGCCGGACTGTCGACATCGAAACGCTTCGGATGATCGGAAAGGGCTAGATAGTATTCTTCGCTGTCTTTTAAACAAAATTTAGCCATGATTTGAATTCTAGAAACCAATAAAAATAAAGTTTGTTCGAGTGAGTTCAATAAAATAACACATCAATTTTTCAATTCTTAGTTGCCTGACATTGACTATAGGGATGGCCATCTGAGATCGATTAATCAAATTTTACTCGATATTTTACATTAATATGTAGTACTGAATCGATTCAGAGAATCGATGTTTCACTCTTGAAAAACGTCATTCGATTTTATATTGTTTTGGAAAAAAAAACATATAATACACAATTAATTTACAATTAGTTGAATGTATCCTTAATATTACGGTGTTGCCGATAAAAGGGTAAATTGCTCTAAAACACACGAGCTCGAACTCGAACGAAGCTTTGTTATGGTAATAAATGATTGTTATGGTAATAAATGATAGAATTCCCTAAACTAAAAAAAATCCCTAAACTAAAAAAAAACTGATATTACTGAGTTATTTATCTTGTTTTTCATAAAACGGATTTATACTTATACATTCTGTCAGAAAAGTATCGGGAATGGATTATTTATTTATGGTTCCAAATTCAAATTTTTGTTTTTTTTGTTGTTGTTAGATTGGCACAACTGTTTTCCATTTTGGCGCGGAGTTTGAGTTGCATCTGTTGTTTACATTAAATACAGTGCTATTTTTAGTTATATCATATCTAGTGTGTATTGCTAATTTCATAATGGATAAAAACATCGAACAAAGAGTTTGTCTTAAATTTTGCATTGCCAATGGAATATCGTGTTCGGAGTCACTGAAAATGTTACAGAAGGCTTACGGTGAATCGACTTTATCAAAAACTCGTGCTTATGAGTGGTACAAAGCGTTCAAAAGCGGTCGAGATGTGATGGAAGATTTGCCTCGCTCTGGTAGGCCATCAACGTCTGCAACTGAAGTTAACATCGCAAAAGTGAAGGAAATAGTGACTGAAAATCCTCATTCAACTTTGAGAGAGATAGCCACCGAACTTTCTGTATCTCACGAGTCGATCCGTACCATTTTAACTAATAATTTGGGTATGAAACATGTTGCCGCTCGGCTAGTCCCAAAAGACCTGAATTTTTTTCAAAAACTCAATCGCATGAGAGTCGCTGAGGACATGCTAGAACGAGTCAATTCCGACCCAACATTCATGAAACGCATTGTTACTGGTGACGAGACGCGGGTTTACGAGTTTGACATGCAAACTAGTCAACAAGCTTCGGAGTGGCGCCTTCCAACTGAACCGAAACCGAAAAAACCACGCCAAAGTCGTTCAAAAGTCAAAGTCATGTTGACTGTTTTCTTTGACTATCGCGGTGTTGTGCACTCGGAATTCTTGCCGGAAGGTCAAACGGTAAATAAGGAATATTATTTGAGTGTTATGCGGCGTTTAAGAGAGCAAATCCGACGAAAAAGGCCAGATTTGTGGAAAGAAAATTCTTGGATTTTGCACCATGATAATGCACCTTCGCACAAGGCCATCATTGTGAACGAATTTTTAACCAAACACTCAACAAATACCATCGAGCAACCACCATATTCACCAGATATGGCTCCAGCCGACTTTTTTCTTTTTCCTAAACTCAAATTACCACTTCGTGGCACCCGTTTTCAATCGGTAGAAGACATAAAAGAGAATTCGCGGCGAGAACTGACCTCAATTCCGGAAACAGCGTTTAAAAAATGTTTTGATGATTGGATTATTCGTTGGCGTAAGTGTATCGTTTCTAAAGGAGCATATTTTGAAGGTGATAAAATAAATTTGGATGAATAACAAACAGTTTGTGTATTATTGATCTTTTCCTGCTACTTTCTTGACAGAGTAGTATAATAAATTATAATGCAAACTTGAAAAATCAATTGGTTTTCGTAAAGTATCTCATCCCTATTGACTATTACACTTAGTAACTGACGTGACAGACAACAAGTGTTGCTAGTTGTGCGTACTTTTGTCTTTTTTTGTTGTATTAAATCTCATTACCTATTTTAAATTTTATAAAATTCAAGGCTTTCCTGAGACTTTTCATTTTATGTTCTTTGCACGTTTCGAGGTAGATGTTAAATATTTCTGCTACATTTTTAAATCATTTCTATTTTACAAAAATTTAAATATGAAAATTTATATATATAAGTTTATAAGTACTTTTATATTATTTATAATTAGGTGTATACTCTAAGGTACATTCATGTCTGCACTGAATCATTGATTTTATACAAAGTGCAGATACTTTCCCGATTAACCCGCAGAAGTGAACGCATTTTAATTGTCATAGCAACGTTTGGCGGAACATTATAAATAATGACTAGGGAGTCTAGGGACGACAGTATACATTAGTATTATAGCGATAAATTTGGAGAATTTAATAACAATTGAAAAACATGAGTGAGCATATAGAGTTACAGTCTTTTAACGCTGATTCCACAAATGACAGTGATATTGAAGAATATCACGAGATAGATCAGGATGCCTGCCTCGGAACATCCCATCTTGCTGCGCACAGGGCTGTGTGTTCTGATAATAATATTAAGGGATATGATTTTTTTACTCAAAATAACGTTAAAATTGAAGGCAAAGTTATAGAAAAGAGGAAGAAACCAAAAAAGGAAAATATATCGAACATTATAGATTTAATTAGCTCAGAGTTAGCCTCCGTAGAAGTTCCATTGATAAAAAATGTTATACGCAAAGTGGAGAATATTGGAAATCAACAAAATAGTTGTTTGTCACCAGTTTCCAATATTAGAAATGTTTTTAAAGAGTCACATTCGCTAAGAGCATGTTCCAGTAATAGGTAAGTATAAGTTAACAGTAAATATCTACCTCTATCTTATTTTGTTTAATAGATAGATAAAAGCTTTGTTCACTATTACTTTACATTTGGTGTTTACATAAATAATATGCAATAACAAAGGTGATTGTGCAATGTGTATGCATGCACTATAAATCAAGATGGACAGTAAAAGCGTGCTGATTTAGCATAACGTCGCAGCACAACGCGACGCTGATGGTTCTGTCAGAATCTAGGTCCTCAGCGAAGAGATAAGAAGAGGAACTGAAAGAAATATTTTGGGGCGAAAGTCCTATAAAATTTGTCGTTGGCTTGAGTAAACAATGAAAGAAACGCGAAAGTTTAAATGAAATCGTAGGTTACGTATGATTTCTTTAAAACTTTCGCGTTGCATGATTATTGTGGTACCTAGAGATGCGCGCGAACGTATGTACCGTTTGCATACATTCATAAATAAATATGAATTCACATTCACAAGTATCAGTTAAATTTGAAAATTTACACAGTTACAAGAAATAGAACATAGAAATAAAAGAATTAAATCATTTGCAATGGCGGACTTGTCCCACGAAGGGATTTCTTCCAGTCAACCGACAAACTGTCAAATTAGTGGTAATTACGTAATTAGGTTTCTCGTAAATATAGAATGTTTATTTATTTTCAGGTATAGAAATAATATTTATAAAGTAAATATAAGCCCGATATTCCCCAGAGTTATTGAAAATGTTGCTACTAGAGCAGATGGGATCCTTGTACAATATGTTGATCCAACTATGTTTAAAGATTTCATTGAAACCAATGAAAGCAAAGAAAGCAAAGAAAGCAAAGAAGCTTCTCAATTCTTGGATATAGCAGTCAAGAATTTGAGATTCAAGCATCATCATAGTTTTTCTCTGGAAAAGTTTCTTTGCCTTAAACTCGTTGATGTATATAATGAGTATACTTTAAAACAAAAATTCATTAAAGATATATTGAGAGATGTTAGAGTAAACAGGGAAACGAGAAATAACTTGAAAGAGAGTCTCCTCAAAGTACGCCCTAAGAATAAAGATGATTTAAGATTTGATCAAACGATTAGAAAATATACGGAAAAATTAATTCAATTGAAAGAAAAATATATTGAAGCTTTAAAACAGAAAGATGAGTTAATACACAATATGATGGCATTATGGGCGGATATAGAAATGGTACGAGAAAGGTCAGGGTGTATTACTACATCGTACGTATTAGATGTTACAACTAGAACTATGGATGATAAGAAATTTGAAGATGAATGGGATAAAGTGTTTAACACAGAATTTACTGATTTAGTATCTAAGATAGAATATGAGTACATTACAAAATATCTAGAGTATAAAGAAATGAAAAATGGCCAGAACAATGAACTTTTGCAGACACAAAAATTTATTAAGCCAAAGCTGGAAATACATGAAGATTCTTTAAAGGAGCAAGTTGAAGATTTAGTTAATGACATAGTTACAAAAGGGTCAATCAATGTTATTCTAAAAAGCGATGACAATATTTTGTCGAAAATTGGTAAACATAGAAAAAATAATTTGATACATAAATATCGCTTTCAAATTATGGTCGATGAAACCTTTGTTTGTGATTCTGAAAATGATACGTTTGCCAATAATATTAATGATGAAGTAGAATTCAACGAGTCATTTTCAATTCAAATTTTGCCACATAACAGAATTTTAATGATCGTATTATTTGAGGATAGTGAGCAAGTTTCGTTTATTAAGAAGGATTTGGTAAATATAAGAAAAAACTATCAGAATACCGATTTTATTGCAGAACAATTTGTTTACAGTAATATTGTTGAACCGACAATGAATTGTATAGGCAGTGGATATAACATTAAAGAAATAATGAAAATTAATAAAGTTAAACTAAAAAGTAAGAATTTGTTCGAAGGTAATATGTACACTACATGTGAAATTAGTTTTAAAATAGGATGGAATCATAAACTTAAAAATAATGAAAATATTAAATCATCAATGGAAATCGAAAGATGTCTTAAAAGAATGTTGCATGGTATAGACAAACCAAATGTTGCGACACTACTAGACATATTGACGCAAATGTATGGAAGAGATGTAGAAAATGATGATATAGTTCTAGATATGTTGAAAAAATTGTGTAAACCAACCATGAATAATGAAAAAGATTTATTTCCTCTGCCAGACAAAAACAGTCACGAGTTCATAAGATTCAAATTGCTACATCTCCGCAATGCTGGAAGATTTACTAATGTTGAAAATAAGATTGTTCCTCTTCATGGAAGTCAAATATCAACGGATCAACTGAAATGTCTTCAACAGAGTGACGAAAAAGATTTCGACATTGAATATATCAATAGTAAATATTTAGAGACGGATCCCATAGAATTGCAAAGGTTCATAGGTGCTAAATATGTACAAAAATTGAATAAGAATATGTTGAGGAATTTGAATGAGCATCTGCTAAAGAAAACTCATAAAGATGTCGTGCGTGATTTCAAGGATTTGAGTTTGAGGTGCGTATGTCAGTGGTATAAAGTCCGTTTTTGAAAAAAGTTGCTTGAGTGCTTCTTCTAGGAATAGTATTATATATGTACAGGATGTTTGTAATATTAATTTTGTTTTAGAAGTTTCTTTTCGAACAAAACGAGTTTGACATCCTTAGCGACCATGTCCGGCGCCACCAAGCAGCAACTGTTGTTGGAATCCCTGGGCACGGAGCAGGAGATTCAGGTGACAGTCCTCAAGGCGTTCAATCTGCTCGACCGCAAGGAGGATATAATTACCGAGGATGACGACGATGCCGATCGAATAGCTGGTAAGAAAATATTATAAATGTAGCAATCTGTAGCTTCACTTGATCACCACACTTGACCTGGTGGCCATTTGCGAAACTATGAAGTATTATGTATTAGCCAAATGTTGTAATTCCAGAGACGGGAATTGATATGATAACTATAAAATAAAAATCATCCAATTTCTTAGATTCCGCAGTCAGATTCTTTCCTACTTCCATATCATCGGTTACGCAGATTATACGTTCTAATGCTTCAATTTACATTTTCACAAGTTCACAAACTTCCAGTCACATTTTACTTTTATCTTAGTCAAATAGAAACCAAAAAATAATGTTGTCGCATGATATTATTATTTACGATACAGTTATCCACAGGTTACAAAGTGCGTTCCTTACGACCGATGGTGCGCGTGAGTTACCGGGGCGAGTGCGCGCAGACCGCCGCAGCGGTGGGCTGCCATCCCACCTGGAACCAGACAATCAAAATTAAGGCTAAGTAATGTTCAATCTTACGTCGCTTTACTTACACCACGGCGTGGCCAGGGCTGGACGTTGTTTCGAATGCAATGGAAGTTAATTAGTTAGAGAGTGGTCCACTGAGTAACAGTGAAAACACTCTTTCGTATGTGCACTTTCACTATACATACTACTTTTTTCTGTTTATCGCGATAAAATCTTTCATTCTCTTTTAGACCAGAACCTCTCTCAAGCCTATACGTGAACGTTTACGACGTGTACAAATCCATCGTCCGTGAAGGCCACAGCGGTGACGGGCGCGGCACGGTCCATTACAGATACCACCACAAGTGGCTCGGCACATTGCAGATACCGCTGTATTCAGTGCTCAGCATGGGCGTAGTGAGTTACCATGCCATCCTATTGTAAATACTCCCTTAGATATATGGAATGATTACATAATAGTTTAAGCGTAAGAATTGCTAATAATGTTGGAGTTTTAATGCCATACACATTTCATTAACATTTCAAACTTTTTTGACAAAAGTGTTTTGAACGTAGCTTTGCATTTTTTCTAGCTCCGTGGGACTTTTAAACTGTCTTCTCCGCCACTTCTGTTTGGATACGAGTCACCTACAGAAACACCTGAAACTCACTCCCTGATCCCAGGAGTGACGCAACTGCTGAAAAAGAACATGTCTTTTATATCACTGCAAATAACCTCCCCTCTATCCAACTTGGGAGGACCACAGGGCTACAACCAGCCAGTGCCAAGTGGGCCAGATGACGACTACTTAATAAAACATTTGAATAATTTCGTCACTGAATATGTTAATACTTTTCCTTTAAGAAATATTTCGCTTACGTTTATAGACAGTTCAGGAAAGAACAAATGCGTGACGCAGTTCTTACAGCCGATACCTCTACCGGATTATGACTTTTTCCCAAAGAACCCAAAGAAAATCGGTTCGGCATTGTCCAAGAGTTCTGGGTTTTCTGGTTCCTCATGTAAAAGTAATGTCGGGAGCAGATTTGATGTGGATCTGGAAAAGGGACCCAGCCCGACAATCAACGAGGAGGAGTCCATCTACAGCGCACGTGAAGGCAGCTGGCGAGGAGTCGAGAGTCAGCTGACGAAGCTGGTCGACGCGGCCGCCAGATACGTGGCGCTGATACCAACCTACCAGCCGGTAGAAACTCATGCTGTTACTTTGTCGGGTTTGGTGAGCATGCAGCTTGACTACTTTAGTATTTAATGAAACAGGAACTCTAATTGAACAGTCTCTTCTATTTAAGAAGATACTCTGTGATAGTACCAACGATTTCATTCTTAGATTGTATCGTGTTGATGGTTCAGGAGCTGCTCCGAGTGGTGCACGGCTCGCCACTGGACCACAGCCTGCTGCTAGCGAGCTACTTCCTGTACCTGGGGCTGCGCTGCTGGGTGGCGGTGGGGCGCGGCCTGCCGCGGGCGCGCTGCAGCGGCGTGCTCACCGCCCGCCACCTGCGCTCCAGGCGGATCGTCCTCACTACTGATCAACTTTTCAAAAAAGGTTCGTTGTCGTTTCATACGAGTATGTCTTGAGTTCAATGAAATTGATGTGTTGACTTAGTACTAACTGTACAAACTCTGCACAAGAATGGCCGTGGATGAGGTCATAAATTGCTACTCACCTTTAGACAGTCATGTCAAGAGACGATGAAAGAAATATATTGTTATATTACCTAATTAATATAATTTTTATTTACCTACGCTTAAGCGTAGGTAATTAAAATATTTACTTTTATATTTTTTTTTTAATTTGAGGTCTTTTCAACAAGAGCGATGGCTATTTGTGGAATGTACACGACGCGAGCACAGGAGAACACTACGAACTCAGAGATGTGAGCTGTCCGTTGAAAACTGTTGATTTTGTGTTTAACAATGAAAACGTAAGGTTCCAAATAGTTTATTACATCGGCATATCGAAATACCATAGGGTAGGGACCACACCTTAATTACCGCCGCCTCTCTTTCTCCAACGTCTGCGTGTCCGCCTACCGTCACCACCAAATCAAACTGATCCCATGCAAGCAGTGTTGCCAGGTCACCAAATGTATGGTTGACTGTATGTATGGTTGTATGTATCTAAATATATTAATCGTAAATTATGAAATATAGTCGGAACTATTATCCGGGCGAGTCGGAAACTTTCTAAGAGCATGTCTTTGTTATTGAATTTAAAAATGAGATTTTCGTAGACTTCATCCCCTGTGCAATAATTTTGTTGTGGTACACAGACTTAAGTGTAGGTATTTACAGATCTGGGTGAATGTTCAATCATCTCAAGACTGTGAAAACATGTCTTTTGATTTCGAGAAGTCTTCTGACTGGAACGCAGTAAGTTTATTACGTTTATTCTTATCATATTAATTGACAACAGATTTAATAACAACTCATGTTTGAACTGATCATATATAATCAATATGCAAGTTATAAAAAGATTAACATTTGGTATTAAAGCAGTAGCTTCTTTTTGTTTTAGGTGTTTGATAGAAAGGTATTCGTGATGAAGCAGCCGGTGGTGACGGACGCGGCGCTGTACTCGGCGCCGGGCGACGCGGCGCGGCTGCGGCTGGCGCTGGAGAGCGCCATCCGCGGGAAGCTGCACAAGTGGCGCCCGCGCGTGAAGACTGTCTGGAACAGGCGAGCCTACACATATCTGTTATCTTTGTGTTTCCGGTTGCACGCTCCACTGGTATGATTCTGGACCGACTCCTCAGAATCTATGTACTCTCATATATACTGAATAATAAATTAGTAAAGTCGTACAACACGAACTAGGAGCTTGCGTAGACTGGACTATGGATTCGGCTTGGCGAAGCTTTGTGGAGCGAGTTCATGAAGGTGAAGACATCGCCTTTGTAGTGCGGTTCAATCTGCCGTAACCGTATCTTAATTCTGACAAGGTATCAGATTTTTACTTAAATATTTTCTTTGCTTTACGAATAGGTACTGCAGTGGGTTGCTTCGCGAACAATTGTCGGCCTGGGAGTACTGGAGTTTCAATCCCGGCGAGCCGCGCCCTGGGCTCGGCCACAAGATGAAGCAGATGATGGCTACATACCGGGTATGAGCTGCTAATCAGCATGTGTCAAACTATTGCATCGCATTTAAACGATACAGATTTAGAAAAGTTTTAAGATTTAAGAAGCCGGCTGGCTACTTTTGTGAGTGATAAATAAAAACTTATCACAGTTTAAAATCGCGTTCTACTTTTATAATATCGTATAGTACAAGAACAAATTATAACATTACAATATAATTACCTACCCATAAGTATTACTATGACATGACCGCGCGGGAGATTTCCTCCCTTTGGCGGAGGCATCACCACAGTGTTGCTTGGTATAAAGTTCTTTTTTATATAATGTGTTTGTCGTACAATTATTTATTTATCATTTTACATCATGATGATGAATGGTCGGTTTACCTATTTTTCCAGATGTTCGGGTTTCCGCTGAACATGAGCTACATGAACACGAAAACCGTCATATCCGCGGTGAAGTCGACCAGACTACACGTGTACGACGACCCCAACGCTGAATTCGCTTTAGCAGTTGAAGTGTACACGTATCCTAATAATGTCGTTAGCTTGTGGGTATTTCTGGCGTGCATCACGAGAATTTTAAGTGATTAATAAACAGTTTGACATCGATTTGGTTATCTTTTTGACTTTCCACACTTTTACAAATTATTAAAACTGTTACCAAATTATGAATGAATGAATGTATTTTCCCTTCCACAGAGGGCGATGGGGTCGTCACGTCCTTATTTTGCTTATTATTAATTTTTTTAAACAGAGTGTCTGGTAGAACACTTTTCATATTAAGGACACAACATGACAAAATCATTAATCACAGCTTCGCTCACGGAAACGCAAATCTTACCTAAACAGTATTTTCCTGGATGACATTATTATATCTGGATGGTCCCAATCGGAAAGACAACGAGCGTAGCGTAATCAGCTGCGCGTAGACTAGACAGGTAGGTACTTACAAACTACGGCGTAATTTGGTACGACGCAAGGTAATAACAGTCATAAATAAAGGAGATGGCCCAAAACTGCCCTAGGAACGTATACATAAATGTTATTCTCCTATAATACTAAAATATTAATTTATATAATTATCTCATATTAATTTTTTTACTAGAACTTGTGAAAATGATTTTCTGTAATAAAAGATTCTTAATCTTATTTCACTTCCTTTCATGGCTTCTTTTACAACAACGAGTTAAGTGTTGCCATTTCAAAGTTTTCATTAACTTCCTGTACGAGTACAGATTTCGATTTCATCGATATTTATGAATATGTACAGTATATACGCTTAGTAAGAAGCGTTATTTTGGGACCGCTTCAATATGTTTAGGTATATTTAATAACAATTTATATATTTTACTTTAAAAGTAATTTTTTGCTGTACATTTGGAATTGATTGTGTTACTTAAATCGATTACTAAAACACACACAAAAATCACAGGACTAGGGGAAAACAGCGCGAAATATGAACAGACAATGAACAAAATTTTGGTTCCATTTCAATAGATGGCTCTGTTGCAAAATAAAACGCGATTTGGATATACAATTCTAACAAGTAATAGGAAAAAAAATTCCCGGGGGTTAGGTCAACCTCGGCGCGCGCTTTCCTTATCACTATTTCACAAATCAATGGGTACAAGCAAACTACTGTATTCCGTCTTTATAGAGATCAGCCCAAAGGATCAGTCTTGTTTTGTTTTGTTCTCTGGTTTTGTGTGTAGACTTTGACATTGCCTGAGTTTTTTTTGTTTTTTTTTTATCTCGTCTTATTGACGAGGCGAAGGGCTCTCTCTAGACTAGCTCATGCAGCCAAGTCTTTAGTAGAGTATGAATTACACAAAAATTGGTTCAAATCCAGTAAAAAAAATTGATTCGCAAAACTAATGATTAGCAACGTAATCAATGACCTAGTTTTATCGCTAGGTACCTACGTACGCGCCGCTTTGAGCCGAAACGTAGTATTCCCGCCCTTCCCTCCGAGTACCCTGCACGCCCCGCCCGACGCCTGCCACTGCCAGACAATTAGTTGCCCACACGCATCAATCGCGGGAGCAATGTGTGTAGAGTAAATTTTTCGTGTAACTACCGCGATCTAACGAACGTACGCCATATCGTAGGTATTCTTCGCGAAAGTAGTTTGAATTAAAGAGTATGTAATCACTATGTGTTCTAATGTATATTTTTAAATTTTACACGAAACGCGTGCAGATTGCTGTCAAATCCCACGCATCCTCAGTCGGGTCAAATTGTGTTTTGACGACTAAAATGCCTACAGGTTTAGTTATTCCCGATAACCACTTCTGTTTTTTGACGGTCTTTGGAAAAAGTATGAAGAGAAATTGCAACTGATGGATCTAGCTTTGTCAATGAAAATTTTCGTAATTAGTTATGGTAGGAGTCCAGCGGTCAACGAACTTCGCCGCCCGGCATATGTAAGTACATACCTGTCTAGTTTACGCGCAGCTGATTACGGGACTATCTAAAGAAAATTTTCTTGAATAGATTTAAACAGAGCTCATACAGATAGACTGTATATAAAAAACAGAGCTCATTTATTAGATTTTTAAAGAGTTTTTTGTAATAGTTTCGACACCTAAAACCAAAACTTAACCAAATTATTTTAATACACCCAATTTTTATAGGCACAGCAACGCAACCGACGGAGAAAGAGTCCTAGCGCACACTCAACTCTTATGAATATATTAAATAAACAGCACTCAAAATATGCCGGTGGGTGACACGCGACATAAATCGATTTGAAGATTAAAAAGATCGAGAATTTCGATATTCGTCACTAGATGGCACTGCAGCCAAAGTAACACGCGGTGTGGTTTCACGTCCAATACAATCTAAAGAAACGCAATTGCCCGGGGGGGCGGGTTAGGTTAACGGCGGGTTAGGTTAACGGCGGGTTAGGTTAACGGCGGGTTAGGTTAACGGCGGGTTAGGTTAACGGCGGGTTAGGTTAACGGCGGGTTAGGTTAACGGCGGGTTAGGTTAACGGCGGGTTAGGTTAACGGCGGGTTAGGTTAACGGCGGGTTAGGTTAACGGCGGGTTAGGTTAACGGCGGGTTAGGTTAACGGCGGGTTAGGTTAACGGCGGGTTAGGTTAACGGCGGGTTAGGTTAACGGCGGGTTAGGTTAACGGCGGGTTAGGTTAACGGCGGGTTAGGTTAACGGCGGGTTAGGTTAACGGCGGGTTAGGTTAACGGCGGGTTAGGTTAACGGCGGGTTAGGTTAACGGCGGGTTAGGTTAACGGCGGGTTAGGTTAACGGCGGGTTAGGTTAACGGCGGGTTAGGTTAACGGCGGGTTAGGTTAACGGCGGGTTAGGTTAACGGCGGGTTAGGTTAACGGCGGGTTAGGTTAACGGCGGGTTAGGTTAACGGCGGGTTAGGTTAACGGCGGGTTAGGTTAACGGCGGGTTAGGTTAACGGCGGGTTAGGTTAACGGCGGGTTAGGTTAACGGCGGGTTAGGTTAACGGCGGGTTAGGTTAACGGCGGGTTAGGTTAACGGCGGGTTAGGTTAACGGCGGGTTAGGTTAACGGCGGGTTAGGTTAACGGCGGGTTAGGTTAACGGCGGGTTAGGTTAACGGCGGGTTAGGTTAACGGCGGGTTAGGTTAACGGCGGGTTAGGTTAACGGCGGGTTAGGTTAACGGCGGGTTAGGTTAACGGCGGGTTAGGTTAACGGCGGGTTAGGTTAACGGCGGGTTAGGTTAACGGCGGGTTAGGTTAACGGCGGGTTAGGTTAACGGCGGGTTAGGTTAACGGCGGGTTAGGTTAACGGCGGGTTAGGTTAACGGCGGGTTAGGTTAACGGCGGGTTAGGTTAACGGCGGGTTAGGTTAACGGCGGGTTAGGTTAACGGCGGGTTAGGTTAACGGCGGGTTAGGTTAACGGCGGGTTAGGTTAACGGCGGGTTAGGTTAACGGCGGGTTAGGTTAACGGCGGGTTAGGTTAACGGCGGGTTAGGTTAACGGCGGGTTAGGTTAACGGCGGGTTAGGTTAACGGCGGGTTAGGTTAACGGCGGGTTAGGTTAACGGCGGGTTAGGTTAACGGCGGGTTAGGTTAACGGCGGGTTAGGTTAACGGCGGGTTAGGTTAACGGCGGGTTAGGTTAACGGCGGGTTAGGTTAACGGCGGGTTAGGTTAACGGCGGGTTAGGTTAACGGCGGGTTAGGTTAACGGCGGGTTAGGTTAACGGCGGGTTAGGTTAACGGCGGGTTAGGTTAACGGCGGGTTAGGTTAACGGCGGGTTAGGTTAACGGCGGGTTAGGTTAACGGCGGGTTAGGTTAACGGCGGGTTAGGTTAACGGCGGGTTAGGTTAACGGCGGGTTAGGTTAACGGCGGGTTAGGTTAACGGCGGGTTAGGTTAACGGCGGGTTAGGTTAACGGCGGGTTAGGTTAACGGCGGGTTAGGTTAACGGCGGGTTAGGTTAACGGCGGGTTAGGTTAACGGCGGGTTAGGTTAACGGCGGGTTAGGTTAACGGCGGGTTAGGTTAACGGCGGGTTAGGTTAACGGCGGGTTAGGTTAACGGCGGGTTAGGTTAACGGCGGGTTAGGTTAACGGCGGGTTAGGTTAACGGCGGGTTAGGTTAACGGCGGGTTAGGTTAACGGCGGGTTAGGTTAACGGCGGGTTAGGTTAACGGCGGGTTAGGTTAACGGCGGGTTAGGTTAACGGCGGGTTAGGTTAACGGCGGGTTAGGTTAACGGCGGGTTAGGTTAACGGCGGGTTAGGTTAACGGCGGGTTAGGTTAACGGCGGGTTAGGTTAACGGCGGGTTAGGTTAACGGCGGGTTAGGTTAACGGCGGGTTAGGTTAACGGCGGGTTAGGTTAACGGCGGGTTAGGTTAACGGCGGGTTAGGTTAACGGCGGGTTAGGTTAACGGCGGGTTAGGTTAACGGCGGGTTAGGTTAACGGCGGGTTAGGTTAACGGCGGGTTAGGTTAACGGCGGGTTAGGTTAACGGCGGGTTAGGTTAACGGCGGGTTAGGTTAACGGCGGGTTAGGTTAACGGCGGGTTAGGTTAACGGCGGGTTAGGTTAACGGCGGGTTAGGTTAACGGCGGGTTAGGTTAACGGCGGGTTAGGTTAACGGCGGGTTAGGTTAACGGCGGGTTAGGTTAACGGCGGGTTAGGTTAACGGCGGGTTAGGTTAACGGCGGGTTAGGTTAACGGCGGGTTAGGTTAACGGCGGGTTAGGTTAACGGCGGGTTAGGTTAACGGCGGGTTAGGTTAACGGCGGGTTAGGTTAACGGCGGGTTAGGTTAACGGCGGGTTAGGTTAACGGCGGGTTAGGTTAACGGCGGGTTAGGTTAACGGCGGGTTAGGTTAACGGCGGGTTAGGTTAACGGCGGGTTAGGTTAACGGCGGGTTAGGTTAACGGCGGGTTAGGTTAACGGCGGGTTAGGTTAACGGCGGGTTAGGTTAACGGCGGGTTAGGTTAACGGCGGGTTAGGTTAACGGCGGGTTAGGTTAACGGCGGGTTAGGTTAACGGCGGGTTAGGTTAACGGCGGGTTAGGTTAACGGCGGGTTAGGTTAACGGCGGGTTAGGTTAACGGCGGGTTAGGTTAACGGCGGGTTAGGTTAACGGCGGGTTAGGTTAACGGCGGGTTAGGTTAACGGCGGGTTAGGTTAACGGCGGGTTAGGTTAACGGCGGGTTAGGTTAACGGCGGGTTAGGTTAACGGCGGGTTAGGTTAACGGCGGGTTAGGTTAACGGCGGGTTAGGTTAACGGCGGGTTAGGTTAACGGCGGGTTAGGTTAACGGCGGGTTAGGTTAACGGCGGGTTAGGTTAACGGCGGGTTAGGTTAACGGCGGGTTAGGTTAACGGCGGGTTAGGTTAACGGCGGGTTAGGTTAACGGCGGGTTAGGTTAACGGCGGGTTAGGTTAACGGCGGGTTAGGTTAACGGCGGGTTAGGTTAACGGCGGGTTAGGTTAACGGCGGGTTAGGTTAACGGCGGGTTAGGTTAACGGCGGGTTAGGTTAACGGCGGGTTAGGTTAACGGCGGGTTAGGTTAACGGCGGGTTAGGTTAACGGCGGGTTAGGTTAACGGCGGGTTAGGTTAACGGCGGGTTAGGTTAACGGCGGGTTAGGTTAACGGCGGGTTAGGTTAACGGCGGGTTAGGTTAACGGCGGGTTAGGTTAACGGCGGGTTAGGTTAACGGCGGGTTAGGTTAACGGCGGGTTAGGTTAACGGCGGGTTAGGTTAACGGCGGGTTAGGTTAACGGCGGGTTAGGTTAACGGCGGGTTAGGTTAACGGCGGGTTAGGTTAACGGCGGGTTAGGTTAACGGCGGGTTAGGTTAACGGCGGGTTAGGTTAACGGCGGGTTAGGTTAACGGCGGGTTAGGTTAACGGCGGGTTAGGTTAACGGCGGGTTAGGTTAACGGCGGGTTAGGTTAACGGCGGGTTAGGTTAACGGCGGGTTAGGTTAACGGCGGGTTAGGTTAACGGCGGGTTAGGTTAACGGCGGGTTAGGTTAACGGCGGGTTAGGTTAACGGCGGGTTAGGTTAACGGCGGGTTAGGTTAACGGCGGGTTAGGTTAACGGCGGGTTAGGTTAACGGCGGGTTAGGTTAACGGCGGGTTAGGTTAACGGCGGGTTAGGTTAACGGCGGGTTAGGTTAACGGCGGGTTAGGTTAACGGCGGGTTAGGTTAACGGCGGGTTAGGTTAACGGCGGGTTAGGTTAACGGCGGGTTAGGTTAACGGCGGGTTAGGTTAACGGCGGGTTAGGTTAACGGCGGGTTAGGTTAACGGCGGGTTAGGTTAACGGCGGGTTAGGTTAACGGCGGGTTAGGTTAACGGCGGGTTAGGTTAACGGCGGGTTAGGTTAACGGCGGGTTAGGTTAACGGCGGGTTAGGTTAACGGCGGGTTAGGTTAACGGCGGGTTAGGTTAACGGCGGGTTAGGTTAACGGCGGGTTAGGTTAACGGCGGGTTAGGTTAACGGCGGGTTAGGTTAACGGCGGGTTAGGTTAACGGCGGGTTAGGTTAACGGCGGGTTAGGTTAACGGCGGGTTAGGTTAACGGCGGGTTAGGTTAACGGCGGGTTAGGTTAACGGCGGGTTAGGTTAACGGCGGGTTAGGTTAACGGCGGGTTAGGTTAACGGCGGGTTAGGTTAACGGCGGGTTAGGTTAACGGCGGGTTAGGTTAACGGCGGGTTAGGTTAACGGCGGGTTAGGTTAACGGCGGGTTAGGTTAACGGCGGGTTAGGTTAACGGCGGGTTAGGTTAACGGCGGGTTAGGTTAACGGCGGGTTAGGTTAACGGCGGGTTAGGTTAACGGCGGGTTAGGTTAACGGCGGGTTAGGTTAACGGCGGGTTAGGTTAACGGCGGGTTAGGTTAACGGCGGGTTAGGTTAACGGCGGGTTAGGTTAACGGCGGGTTAGGTTAACGGCGGGTTAGGTTAACGGCGGGTTAGGTTAACGGCGGGTTAGGTTAACGGCGGGTTAGGTTAACGGCGGGTTAGGTTAACGGCGGGTTAGGTTAACGGCGGGTTAGGTTAACGGCGGGTTAGGTTAACGGCGGGTTAGGTTAACGGCGGGTTAGGTTAACGGCGGGTTAGGTTAACGGCGGGTTAGGTTAACGGCGGGTTAGGTTAACGGCGGGTTAGGTTAACGGCGGGTTAGGTTAACGGCGGGTTAGGTTAACGGCGGGTTAGGTTAACGGCGGGTTAGGTTAACGGCGGGTTAGGTTAACGGCGGGTTAGGTTAACGGCGGGTTAGGTTAACGGCGGGTTAGGTTAACGGCGGGTTAGGTTAACGGCGGGTTAGGTTAACGGCGGGTTAGGTTAACGGCGGGTTAGGTTAACGGCGGGTTAGGTTAACGGCGGGTTAGGTTAACGGCGGGTTAGGTTAACGGCGGGTTTTTTTTTTTTTTTTTTTTTTTTTAGTTTTCCCCCGGGTGTTACACCACACCCAGGGGGAGTTTATTGCAGTATCTCTCTATTGTATGACAGAGACATTTTCAGACAATATTGTTTACATTTTCTATGATAAAACTATGCCTTAACCTATTACCTCATCTAGTCTGCTCTATATTCGTACAGTTGATAGGTTGTTACTTACTCTCTTATACATTCAGCATAGTATAATATTGCCAATTTCTACACATAAAAACATTTTAAAATTAAAATTCTTTACATTTAAACACTTGAAGCAATGTAATATTTATTCCTAATAACAATTTATTTCTACGTCTTGCTCACTTTAATGTCCCGTCTTTATTCTTATACTTTATTTAATAATTATTGCTAAACATATTGTTAATAGTCAAGTTTATATTCCTAAATATAGACGATACTGCTTAAAAATAACAGAACTTTTTGTTAATCACATCTATTTGTGAATCTGTTGTTAAATTAGCATGATTTGCTATCCTTATAACGCTGTAATTTTTTATACCAGCGGGTACTTGTCAAAAAAATAATTTTTACCAAACTACCGTCTTATATGCATACAGGGTAGTCACAATTTATAATTACCCTACTTTAAATAATCAATAACAAGTCAAGTTTTTCAATACCTGCAGGGTACTTGTCAAAAAATTTTTAACTAAACTACCGTCTTTTAAACCTAATACAGGGTAGTCACAACTTATAATTATCTTACTTTAATAAACAATAACAAGTCAAATTTTAAAACATAAAAACCTATTACTACTTAACCGCTAAAACCGCCATTTAAAAACCTTTAAAATTAAACAACTATAATATTGCGTGTTTTTCGCACCTCGCGTGTTTTCGTGCCAGCGAATAACAATTATTCGCTGACATGGAGCCACCTGTGCACTGTTGTTTACGTGTGAACCGAGCCCCGGTTTTCCCGCACGTGTCGCAGCATGCCGAACATAATTGCCTACTTAATGACGCAAGTCCATCAACTCAGCAATCAGAGTGCCGCGGCACGGCCGGGAATCCAAAGAACCCAAGTTCACACGTACGCAATTCTGGATCTGGCGAGAGCCTCCCACCTTTGCCTGACCTGACACGCAGAGCTGAAGGCGTTGTGATTGTCACTTACCGCACTTCGGTCTGCCCGGCAGTTCAGGCACGATGGGACGGCTCCCGCCATCCAGCTCTCACACACCGCCCTCTGGTGCTCCCCACCGCAATGGCTGCACCTTTCAGCTTTTTCCCTGCAGTGGCGCCTGCCGTGGCCGTAGCCCAGGCACATCGAGCATTGGACCAGGGGAGAATAGTCCTCCACCTGGATCCGCTGCATATCGATGCGCACCGAGCCAGCATCGACCACGGCACGCCACATCTTGGAGGGGACGCTCAGGACTAGGTGCTCCAGCAACTGGTTTCGAGCCCTCTTCCTAAATCTAAACACAATTGTTTTGTCTTCTTCCTCTAGCTCCTTAAATATCCTATTGTTCTGTTGAATTAGTTTTTCCAGGATCTCCTCGTTTTTGTTTTGCTTAATGACATTTTTAAGAATAATTAGGGGGTTTTTATTTTCTACGTCCCTTGCTTCCAGTTTGGCTGTATTGTTAATTCTCTTTTTCAGTTTCTCTCTTCCTTCTCTTGTCTTACAGCCTATGATCAGCTTTCTGTCTTTAGTTTTCCTTACTTTCTCTATCCTGACCCAGTCCCCGCCTTCTCCCGCCACTTCTCTTATTTGCTCCAGCACCTCGTCACCTGTTTCCACTCCTGCCTTGTCGTTGACAATAACGGAGTGGTAGGTGACGGGTGGTTCCCTCACATTGGCGACGACCTGTGAATAGGTTCGGGACTGCGCTCCTGTTCCTGTTCCCGATTCTGCCCGATGGTTAATGGCCTCTTTCAGGTCCCGTAAGGTCCTTGAATTCTCGTCTAAACGGTCAGTCAAAACCTTCAGGTAACTCTTTATATCACCTACATTCTCTTCCTCTTGAGGAGGAGGGGATGTCTGCGTTCTCACGCATGGGTTTTGACCTGGTGTGAAGTTTTTCAATTCCTGATAGATGGCCAGGTCACACACCAGGTCGTCCACCGCTTTTAACTTCTGAATGACAGAATCTTTGGTCGTTCTCTTTAAACGCAGCGCCGTTTCGACCTCGTTGATGGCAGCCTCCAAGAGGCCTCTAATATTGCCGCCCAACCTGTCCCGATCGTCATCGCTCAGGATCTTCCTTCTGTTCTCCTCTCTTAATAGCGGGGTTTTCGGGAAGTGCTGTACGAACCTACTCCTAGTTATAGGGGTAGCCCATTCCGTCGGTGGTGCCCTGGGAGGGGAGTCCGTGATGGTGGAATCACTCGATAGTTGAGTGGGAGAAATCGTGTTATCATCATAGTAGGAAAGTGTCTTTTTAAAAGACACGGTCTTTGGCGTAGGGTTAGGAGTCATGATTTAAAATGTAAATTTGTAAAAGTTGTAAAATACAGGAAAAAATACAATATAGTATAGCTAAAATGGGAACTAAAATATAGGAGAAGGCAAAACGCCAGTCAATTTTACTTAAAAACTTAACACTAATGGACTAGACAAGAGTAAAATACGGGATAATTGTTCGTGTCGGAGGGTCTAAGAATAATGCACTGCACTTACTTTTTATTTAAAGTCACTTCGCACAGGCACGTGGTCTGGCTCGTGAAAATTGCGTCAATCACCTCGGTCTGGAGCCACTGACCCTATCCTGATAAGCACACCGTGTCACTGTCCACTAGATTATATTTTTCACAATTTTTCTGAATTTTTAAAACTATTTTAAAAATATTTTTTTGCAATTAATTTGAGGAGCGCATCAGAGCACGTCCGTACTCGACGAGCGCTCGGAGCAGACTGTTAACGGCGGGTTAGGTTAGGTTAGGTTAGGTTAGGTTAGGTTAGGTTAGGTTAGGTTAGGTTAGGTTAGGTTAGGTTAGGTTAGGTTAGGTTAGGTTAGGTTTTTTTTTTTTTTTTTTTTTTATATGCTAAAATTTACTTGTTAAGAACAAATTTGTAAGATTGGGTATACTATATGTTTGTGTCGAGAGAGTAGCGTTGATGGGCATCTGCTATTTGATACAGATGCCACGTCGTCGCTATAAAAAATTTTGAGCTATATTGTTTGTATTACTAGGTGCCGTTGATCCGTTTTAAGTGATTTACTATATGGTTTATATGTTCTACTAAATATTTTATGGCGTCTTCAGATTTGTGTACAGTGTTCATGTTAAATGGTTCTAAGTTTTTATTAAGGCATGTCATTATATATTTTTCTCGGTGACTACGGAATATTGGGCAGGATTTGAGAAGGTGGTGGACGTCCTGAGGAGTCGCGTCGTCGCAAGGACAACGATCGTCCTCAGTGATTTTATACTTGTGTAGGTATGTCTTATGATATCCATGTCCTGATAAAATTTGAGTGACGGAGAACGAGGGTTTGATGTACTGTCGGAATTGGGCTATTGCAAAGATAGATGGGAAGAAGGTTTTTGTTACAGACCCTTGTGGGGCCGACTCGTATTCGCACTGCCAAGCGTCCAGAGTGCGCTGGCGCAGGAGTCGCTTGGCGTGTGAGAGCGGGAAGTGATTTAGCAGAGTTGCGGTTTTCTTCTCAGCGGCCTCCTTAGCCGCAGCATCTGCTATCTCATTTCCCACTATGCCAACATGAGCCTTGGACCAGACGAATTTAACTATAATATGGATGGAGGAGAGAAAGGAGATGAGGTGGTGGATTTGGTTTACTAGTGGATCGGTGTTGCTGCGGTCTTGAATAGCCTTGAGGGATGATAGAGAGTCGGAGAAGACAAGAGCTTCGGTGAAGTTAATATTTGTGTTTGTGAGCCATTTGAGGGCTTCGGCTATGGCGAATAGCTCGCACATAAATACTGAGGCGGTGCGGCACAGTTTAAATTTCTTGATTACGGGTCGCTGTCCTTCCATCATTACCACAAACGAAGCCCCCGCCTGCCCGTCTTCCTTTTTACTGCCGTCGGTGAAAATATTAGGGGCATCAGGATTAATCAGTGCAGTGGTGTCCTCTTGCGTTGTCGCTTCGTCATAGGTAATGGTGACTCGTTTGGCCGGGTGTAAAAGGCCTCTTACTTTGGTCTTTGAGTACAGTGCTATGTCATCTGGTAATTCCTGACATATTCCTGTCTTTTTGGTCCTGTGGATTTCGAGAGACTCGTCTATTACAAGATGGAGTGGGGGGAATTGAGCTATAGCCAGGGCTGCGACCGCCGAGATGGTGTGGAAGCCACGGATTGCCCTGATGGCAAAGCTCCTTTGGAAGGATCTGAGGGCTCGACGCACGGAGTAGAATTTGGTAGCCGTGCCCCAGATGCCTGCTGCATATGTGATTATTGGGACGATGACTTGTCGATAGATACACTCTACATTCTCGGGGTGAACGCCCCAAGTTGGCCGGACGAATTTGCATAAATTTTTGAATATTTTACTGGCCTTTCTGATAACATAGTTGACATGTTGGATAAAATTTAATTTTGAATCTATAATAACTCCCAGGATTTTTATTTGATCAGTTAACGGTATTATAGTGTTACGCATTTTAATAATAGCCGTTTTGGTTTTTTGTGTAAATGAGATGGATTGGGTTTTGTCCGGACCAAACATGAGTTTGACGCTTTCACCCCAAGAGCTAATGAGGTCGAGGCTGGTGGAGGCGACTGCTTCTACCTCTTCGCACGTCGCGCCCTCCACTATCAGCAAAACATCATCCGCAAAGGCCTGTATGTGTGTGCCCTGTGGTAGTGGCATGGAGAGCAACTCGTCCAGGATCATGTTCCAGAACACCGGGCCGCAAGCTGAGCCTTGAACGCAACCTTTAGTCATCATTTTAGATGCTGTGCTGTTGGCGTAGTCCAGCGTTACGACCCTCTCCGAAACATAATTCTGGACGAGGCGATAGAAGTTCTTCGGGCAATTGACGTGCTTGAGGCGCGCGAATAACGCAGGCCACCACGCGTTGTCAAACGCGGCCTTGATATCTAGCGATATTGCAACAACCTGAAGACCCTTGGATTTAGCTGTTTTTATGGTCTCTATGGCCTTTTCAAGGGCGTCAGTCGTGGAGACTTGCTCTCTGAAGCCGTACTGCCTTTCGCTTAGAGAGTTATCGCATTCTGCTTTATATATAATTCTCTTGACGATCAGCCTTTCCAGTATCTTCCCGAACACGCAGATAAGTCCGATAGGTCTATATGAGCTGAGCGAGTCCATTTCGGTTTTGCCGGGTTTTGGCAAGATTTTGACAACCGCTTGCTTCCAGGATTTTGGAAAGTATCCAATCTGTAGGCACTTATTGTATAGGGCTGTCAAAAACTCAGGTTGGGCCTCAAAAACTGCACCGCAAATGTCCGCTGTCAGGTGGTCTGCTCCAGGAGCCTTCTTCGGGTTGGCGTGAGAAAATTGCTCTCTTATTTCAGCTACTGAGAAAGGTAAATCGTCCTCAGAGTTGGGCAGGTTGTTCATTGCGACGCGCATTAGTTTTTGTTGATCCGAGCTGTCCGGAGTGTCGTCAGGGTAGAAGTGTTTAAGGAGCGCAGAGGCCGTGTTGGGTCCGCTATCAGTGAATATCCCGTCGCATTTGAGGGTTTGTGGGGGTCTTCTCAATGGGGACTCTTTGATTATCCGATTGGTAACGGCCCAAACGTCCTCTTTGCCCTGCGCCTCACAAAATTGTCGAAAGTGCTCTGTAGATGTTTTAGAGAGAGTCCGAGCGTACTCTTGCTTCACTTCCCGATATGCTTTGATAGCCTCATCGAGGGGTCTCTTTGCTTTTTTGAGATCATGAAGGCGATGATGAAGTCTGATGCACTCCTTCTTTCGCTGTTCTAACTCGTCGGACCACCACGGGTTGTAGAATTTGGAACCCGGTTTGCGGGGAAGCACGCTATAGCACGTTCCCTGCACGTTTGCAGTTAGGCGGTCAACCACACGATCGAGGCCAGCGTTAGTGAGAGAGCTAAAATCGGTCTGTGCGACAAGAGGTTCCAGTCTCTCGTTGAGTTTTTCTCGGAATTTAGCCCAATCGGCTCGATACGTCGAGAATCTGAATGTAGTGCTGCGTTTCGGCTTGTCGGGTTTGCCCGAGGTGAATATCTCGTAGTCTACAGCATTATGGTCAGATGATGGGCATGCGTCGCGATTAACTCGCCAGTTGTGTACCGCATCCGCCAGATACTGAGATGAATAGGTGACGTCAACTATCGAGGAACAGTGAGCGCCGTGGCGAATGGCTTCAAAGGTAGGGTCGTGACCCACGTTGCAGACTGACATGTTGTGCGATGCCATAACCGCAACGAGGTCCTCCCCGCGAGAATTTGCAGAACATTCTCCCCACTCCTGGTGACAGCCGTTGGCGTCGCCGCCGACTAGTCTCCAGGCGGAGCCAGGTGTTTGAAGAAACCGGTTCAATTTGCCAATGGTATCGTCATTATCGACGTTAGGCTCGATGTAAAGAGAAGCGATTTCTAAGTTGTTCAGCCCCAGGCTGACTCTGATAACTGCAAAGTTTGCCGTGGATAGTTGCGTAACTCCAAGGGCGGCCACTTTTGACGTAGTTGCTATGCACGCTTTAACTCGAGATCCCATTGGGAACTGGTAGATTGTGATGCCCGGAGGCGGTTTCACCTCCAAGGAAGTACCAACATACGGTTCAGAGATAAGGGCCACATCGTAGGAGTTTAGGTGGAAGTACCTAAAAAACTCCTGCTGTGAAACGTATGAGCGCTGAAGGTTGCACTGGATTATTTTTAGTTTGTGATTAATAACCATAGTCGGTACTTCCTTGTAGGGCTTTAATGGCATTAACTATTCTGGGGCAATTTTTGTTGTCTGTGGCTGTGTGGTTGGTGTTAGCGCTGCGTACTGTCTTGCAGTTAAAGCAACATTTTTTGCTGGGGTCGGCGCGGTCGGGGCAAGAGTTGATGTGGTGTGCAGTGGAGCCACAGTGGGCGCACGGGTAGAACTCAGCGGTGCATTTGTTGTTCGTGTGCCCGAACTGCAGGCACTTATAACATTGCACGAAGCGGCTGAAGTCCGCCACGTGCACCCGCTGGTGCTCCACGTTCGCACGCTCTCCTTCAACTAACCTGCGCCGGATCGCCGGAGCAACTTCTAGCACCGCATTGAAGAAGCGGTCATTACGATTCTTCAGGAGAAAGCAGAGTCGGATGTCCTCAGGTGGAATTTGATTTTGGTGACTCACAATGTCCACCAATTCCTCTCTCTGTATCTCCTTGCTGACTCCCTTTAGGATAATGAGGGGTCGGCGGAGTTTAGACTCCTCTGCGACAATACCGGGGATGTTGTTGACTTTTTGCAACACTTCGTTACGCTGTTCGGCGGTGTCGAACTCAACTTTTAACATATTCTGGCGCAAAGATTTCACTTTTGAGGGAGCATAGGTAGTATTACGGAAAGATATATTTTTCTTCCACTCATCGTACACCACCGGCTGCTTGTCACCGGTTTCCTTGGCCTTCACGATGATCGAAGGCAGTGTACGCGCAGGGGGAGAGAGCTTGGGTGGAGGCGGCGCCGACACGGCCGCGGCGAAGGATTTGGTGAGTATTGGCGGAGCGGGTACTGAGGCGGGCAACATCGCTTTTAGCTCCTCGCGAATGCTCTCACGGATTACAGAGACAATTGAGCTCTGATCCGGGAGAGTTTCAGCAGTCGGGGGCACAGTAGCGGGCTCGGCCTCATTGATCTTGACCAGCGCTTGCGCAGTTCTCTGGATCTCTTGCGCCGCTGCCGCAATGAGTCGCTTGTTGTTGGCTGTTACACTTTTTCCCTCATTGACGGCTTTATTTATGGTGTACGTTAATTTGGTGACTACGGCCATGAAAGAATCTATGCCTTTCACCTCATCCGAGCGAGCCGGCAACTCGATGACCGTGTTGCTGGCTGATGACTTGCCGGATTTACTAGTGGTTGGTTTAGGGGTAGGTGCAGTTTTTGTAGGTATTTGAGGTATGGATAATTGGGGATTGATGCTTGTGCTTGTGCTTGCGATGCTAATTTGTGAGCTGCTAGCCGACTCACTGTCCGACATGTACTGCAGACGAGGCGTTTCTGGGTCGGAAGGCACTTGGAGGTCCACATTGGGGGTGAGCAGAGTGCCGATTTCGCAAACGGGTGAAATATTTGTTTGGGTGCGGTCGGAGGGGCCAGCCGATGTTAAAAAGGCCCTAGAATGGCTCGGTAAAGGTGGAGAAGAAGGTGGAGGGGGCGTGGGGGGTTCAGGGGGAGGACGATTAGTCGCCTCCTTACGGGTAGGAGACCGGGTGAGCACCATGGCAAGAGACTAAACTTTCACCAAAATGAGTGAACAATATTGAGCTGTACAACAAAACTATGACTGCCAGAGGTATGGAATCAAATCTAAACCTGTTTTTATCACCAGAAGAATAGTCTATACAAATCAGAACGAAGAAAAATTAACAGGGAAAAAAGTCGAATTTCGGTTTCTACTTACGTCGGCGAGCGATCCTTACCTAGCTGAGAAAACAAGGGTGGGCGGGGGGGCGATTTTTTCGCGGATTTTTTCCGGGAAGGGCTCAAAATGTAGGGATAGGCAGCGGGAACGGTATTTAAATGTATTTAGGGAGGGTTCGGAGGGAAAAACTGAGTCTAGGATCGAAAATAGGTATTTGAATTGAAGAAAAACCGTTAGGAACGAAAATCGGCAAAACTATATGAAAAACTGGGATGAACAGACAAAATGGGTATGCAGGATCGAAGGCGGCGTCGAGACGAAGAGAATGAGGTACAACAATCGGGTGTGGACACTCAAGAGATGGGTGCCCGTTCTATGGGTGCGAGGTATAAGGTAACCTCGGTTCGTATATGAAAACCGGAAAAAATTCGATAACTTAAAAACTACTGAACAGATTTTAACGATTTATATGTCAAAAGATGGGGGATGGGAACCTGGATGATAGACAGAAGCTAGTAAAACAATGTTAGATAGAAAAATTTGAATTAAACGCAAAAAAGTGTAATTTTTGAAAGCTGAAACTACTAAAACCAAAATAACAAAGGCAAATATGAACGGATTTTTTCCGGGAAGGGCTCAAAATGTAGGGATAGGCAGCGGGAACGGTATTTAAATGTATTTAGGGAGGGTTCGGAGGGAAAAACTGAGTCTAGGATCGAAAATAGGTATTTGAATTGAAGAAAAACCGTTAGGAACGAAAATCGGCAAAACTATATGAAAAACTGGGATGAACAGACAAAATGGGTATGCAGGATCGAAGGCGGCGTCGAGACGAAGAGAATGAGGTACAACAATCGGGTGTGGACACTCAAGAGATGGGTGGTTAGGTTAGGTTAGGTTAGGTTAGGTTAGGTTAGGTTAGGTTAGGTTAGGTTAGGTTAGGTTAGGTTAGGTTAGGTTAGGTTAGGTTAGGTTAGGTTAGGTTAGGTTAGGTTAGGTTAGGTTAGGTTAGGTTAGGTTAGGTTAGGTTAGGTTAGGTTAGGTTAGGTTAGGTTAGGTTAGGTTAGGTTAGGTTAGGTTAGGTTAGGTTAGGTTAGGTTTTTTTTTTTTTTTTTTTTTTTTTTTTTTTAGATGCTAAGTTTTTTGTTTGGCAATGAATTATTTATTAGATGGGTATACTGTGTATAACTGCTTGATAAGTGTAGCGTTGATGGGTCTCTGCTATTTGATACAGATACCCATCTTCGCTAATTATCTAGAGCTATGTTTTTTGAAATTAGGTGCCATTGATCTGCTTTTACTAAGAATTGTGACTATTTGAATAATTTGTGATATGTGGTATTACAAGGCGAGTCTTCCATATATTGATAGGCGTTAAAATTACAATGATCTACTTTCTCGTTGAGGCGCATATTTGCAGCATGGGTGGACGATTTGCTACTAATAGCCGTAGTCAGTGCTGTCTTGTAAAGCTTTAATGGCATTGACTATGCGAGGGCACAATTTGTTATCGGTGGCTGAGTGGCTAGTATTGGCACTACGCACAGACTTGCAGTTGTAGCAACACGCCTTATTGGGATCGGCGCGAACGGGGCACGAGTTGATTTGGTGCTCAGTGGAGCCACAGTGGGCGCACGGGTGGGACTCTGCGGTGCACTTGCTGTTAGTGTGACCGAACTGCAGGCACTTATAGCACTGCACGAAGCGGCTGAAGTCCGCCACGTGCACCCGCTGGTGCTCCACATTCGCGCGCTCCCCTTCGACCAGCCTGCGCCGGATCGCCGGGGCCACCTCCAACACCGCATTGTAGAAGCGCTCGTTTCGGTTGTTCAAGAGGAAGCAAAGGCGGATTTCTTCGCTCGGGATTTGGTTCTGATGGCTTATGATGTCCACCAGTTCCTCCCTCTGGACCTCTTTGCTAATTCCCTTGAGAATAATGAGTGGGCGACGGAGTCTCGACTCCTCTGCTGCAATACCGGGTATACTGTTGACTTTCTGGAGGATACTATCGCGTTGTTCATTCGTATCGAACTCGACTTTTAGCATATTCTGGCGCAGAGGTTTAACTTTTGAGGGAGCGAATGTTGTTTTCCGGAACGAAATGTGTTTCCTCCATTCATCATATACGACCGGCTGCTTGTCACTAGACTCCTTAGCCTTTATAATGATCGATGGTAGAGTGCGCGAAGGAGGAGGAATGCTCTTGGGGGGGGAGGGCGTCGCCACGGCCGCGGCGAAGGATTTAGCAGGCGCTGGTGGAGAGGGCGCTGGCGTCGTCGGCGTCATGGCCTTGAGTTCCTCGCGGATACTCTCCCGAATAATAGAGAGCAATGTGCTCTGGTCCGGGAGGATCTCCGGAGTCGGAGGAACCGGCGCAATCGCGACCGTTGGCCCGGCCTCATTGATCTTTGCCAACGCCTGCGCAGATCTCTGAATCTCTTGCGCCGCAGCCGCGATAAGCCGCTTGTTGGTGGCTGTGACGCTCTTCCCCTCATTAACGGCTTTGTTAATGGTGTACGTCAGTTTGGTGACTACCGTCATGAAAGAGTCAAGACTCTTCACGTCCTCGGAGCGAGCGGGCAGTTCAATTATCATGGTGCTGGAGG
Source organism: Amyelois transitella (assembly GCF_032362555.1). Classification (NCBI taxonomy): domain Eukaryota; kingdom Metazoa; phylum Arthropoda; class Insecta; order Lepidoptera; family Pyralidae; genus Amyelois; species Amyelois transitella. The sequence continues at coordinate 5,470 of NC_083514.1, read as the reverse complement.
ATTTGCTGGACTTGGTGGCGGTTGGTTTTTTAGCGGGCGCAACTTTGGTGGTTGTTTGTGAGGCAGTGGCGTCACTCACTTCGGGTGTTTCAGTGTCAGACATGTACCGAAGGTGGGGCATGTCTGATCCGGGAGAGAGTTGGAAATCTATGCTGGGGGTTAGGAGATCCTCATCCTCCATCTCGCTAATAGGCGCAATGTTCACACGAGTGCGATCGGAGAGGCCAGCTGTTGTTAGGAAGGCCCTGGAATGGCCTGCCACGGGTGATGAAGACCGCGAAGGGCGATTGGGGGGTGCAGGGGGAGGTCGATTAGTCGCCTCCTTCCGGGTGGGAGACCGGGTGAGCCCCATGGTCTCGTCGGTGTGTAAGTGAAAATTTATTCAATATGAAAATCAAAAACCAACTGTAAATAATAAAAACTATTGCTTTTAATGGGTTGAAATCTACTTAGGAACTAATTTTAGGACGGGACCAACACTAAGCGATAGCCGAAAACGAAAAAATTCACTCAGGAAAAAAGTCGATTTTCGCTTTCGACTTACGTCGGCGAGCGGTCCTTACCTACCTGATGAAACTAGGGTGGGCGGGGGGGCGAATTTTTCGCGTATTTTGCCCGGGGATGGCTCAAAATGACGGGATAGGCAGCCCGAACAATAATCAGAAGTACTTAAGGGGGGGTCCGGAAGAAAAAATTCGGTTTTTAGACAAAAATGGATGATTGAACTACTGAAAAATCGTAACAGAAGAAAAATGACAAAATAGTATGAAAAATTCGAGGATATGGAGACGGCTGGTATGCAGAATGGATGGCGGCGTCAAGACGAAGAGATCAAGGTATCACAAGTGGGTATGGGTACACAAGAGATGGGATGGTTAGGTTAGGTTAGGTTAGGTTAGGTTAGGTTAGGTTAGGTTAGGTTAGGTTAGGTTAGGTTAGGTTAGGTTAGGTTAGGTTAGGTTAGGTTAGGTTAGGTTAGGTTAGGTTAGGTTAGGTTAGGTTAGGTTAGGTTAGGTTAGGTTAGGTTAGGTTAGGTTAGGTTAGGTTAGGTTAGGTTAGGTTAGGTTAGGTTAGGTTAGGTTAGGTTAGGTTAGGTTAGGTTAGGTTAGGTTAGGTTAGGTTAGGTTAGGTTAGGTTAGGTTAGGTTAGGTTAGGTTAGGTTAGGTTAGGTTAGGTTAGGTTAGGTTAGGTTAGGTTAGGTTAGGTTAGGTTAGGTTAGGTTAGGTTAGGTTAGGTTAGGTTAGGTTAGGTTAGGTTAGGTTAGGTTAGGTTAGGTTAGGTTAGGTTAGGTTAGGTTAGGTTAGGTTAGGTTAGGTTAGGTTAGGTTAGGTTAGGTTAGGTTAGGTTAGGTTAGGTTAGGTTAGGTTAGGTTAGGTTAGGTTAGAGTTAGGTTAGGTTAGGTTAGGTTAGGTTAGGTTAGGTTAGGTTAGGTTAGGTTAGGTTAGGTTAGGTTAGGTTAGGTTAGGTTAGGTTAGGTTAGGTTAGGTTAGGTTAGGTTAGGTTAGGTTAGGTTAGGTTAGGTTAGGTTAGGTTAGGTTAGGTTAGGTTAGGTTAGGTTAGGTTAGGTTAGGTTAGGTTAGGTTAGGTTAGGTTAGGTTAGGTTAGGTTAGGTTAGGTTAGGTTAGGTTAGGTTAGGTTAGGTTAGGTTAGGTTAGGTTAGGTTAGGTTAGGTTAGGTTAGGTTAGGTTAGGTTAGGTTAGGTTAGGTTAGGTTAGGTTAGGTTAGGTTAGGTTAGGTTAGGTTAGGTTAGGTTAGGTTAGGTTAGGTTAGGTTAGGTTAGGTTAGGTTAGGTTAGGTTAGGTTAGGTTAGGTTAGGTTAGGTTAGGTTAGGTTAGGTTAGGTTAGGTTAGGTTAGGTTAGGTTAGGTTAGGTTAGGTTAGGTTAGGTTAGGTTAGGTTAGGTTAGGTTAGGTTAGGTTAGGTTAGGTTAGGTTAGGTTAGGTTAGGTTAGGTTAGGTTAGGTTAGGTTAGGTTAGGTTAGGTTAGGTTAGGTTAGGTTAGGTTAGGTTAGGTTAGGTTAGGTTAGGTTAGGTTAGGTTAGGTTAGGTTAGGTTAGGTTAGGTTAGGTTAGGTTAGGTTAGGTTAGGTTAGGTTAGGTTAGGTTAGGTTAGGTTAGGTTAGGTTAGGTTAGGTTAGGTTAGGTTAGGTTAGGTTAGGTTAGGTTAGGTTAGGTTAGGTTAGGTTAGGTTAGGTTAGGTTAGGTTAGGTTAGGTTAGGTTAGGTTAGGTTAGGTTAGGTTAGGTTAGGTTAGGTTAGGTTAGGTTAGGTTAGGTTAGGTTAGGTTAGGTTAGGTTAGGTTAGGTTAGGTTAGGTTAGGTTAGGTTAGGTTAGGTTAGGTTAGGTTAGGTTAGGTTAGGTTAGGTTAGGTTAGGTTAGGTTAGGTTAGGTTAGGTTAGGTTAGGTTAGGTTAGGTTAGGTTAGGTTAGGTTAGGTTAGGTTAGGTTAGGTTAGGTTAGGTTAGGTTAGGTTAGGTTAGGTTAGGTTAGGTTAGGTTAGGTTAGGTTAGGTTAGGTTAGGTTAGGTTAGGTTAGGTTAGGTTAGGTTAGGTTAGGTTAGGTTAGGTTAGGTTAGGTTAGGTTAGGTTAGGTTAGGTTAGGTTAGGTTAGGTTAGGTTAGGTTAGGTTAGGTTAGGTTAGGTTAGGTTAGGTTAGGTTAGGTTAGGTTAGGTTAGGTTAGGTTAGGTTAGGTTAGGTTAGGTTAGGTTAGGTTAGGTTAGGTTAGGTTAGGTTAGGTTAGGTTAGGTTAGGTTAGGTTAGGTTAGGTTAGGTTAGGTTAGGTTAGGTTAGGTTAGGTTAGGTTAGGTTAGGTTAGGTTAGGTTAGGTTAGGTTAGGTTAGGTTAGGTTAGGTTAGGTTAGGTTAGGTTAGGTTAGGTTAGGTTAGGTTAGGTTAGGTTAGGTTAGGTTAGGTTAGGTTAGGTTAGGTTAGGTTAGGTTAGGTTAGGTTAGGTTAGGTTAGGTTAGGTTAGGTTAGGTTAGGTTAGGTTAGGTTAGGTTAGGTTAGGTTAGGTTAGGTTAGGTTAGGTTAGGTTAGGTTAGGTTAGGTTAGGTTAGGTTAGGTTAGGTTAGGTTAGGTTAGGTTAGGTTAGGTTAGGTTAGGTTAGGTTAGGTTAGGTTAGGTTAGGTTAGGTTAGGTTAGGTTAGGTTAGGTTAGGTTAGGTTAGGTTAGGTTAGGTTAGGTTAGGTTAGGTTAGGTTAGGTTAGGTTAGGTTAGGTTAGGTTAGGTTAGGTTAGGTTAGGTTAGGTTAGGTTAGGTTAGGTTAGGTTAGGTTAGGTTAGGTTAGGTTAGGTTAGGTTAGGTTAGGTTAGGTTAGGTTAGGTTAGGTTAGGTTAGGTTAGGTTAGGTTAGGTTAGGTTAGGTTAGGTTAGGTTAGGTTAGGTTAGGTTAGGTTAGGTTAGGTTAGGTTAGGTTAGGTTAGGTTAGGTTAGGTTAGGTTAGGTTAGGTTAGGTTAGGTTAGGTTAGGTTAGGTTAGGTTAGGTTAGGTTAGGTTAGGTTAGGTTAGGTTAGGTTAGGTTAGGTTAGGTTAGGTTAGGTTAGGTTAGGTTAGGTTAGGTTAGGTTAGGTTAGGTTAGGTTAGGTTAGGTTAGGTTAGGTTAGGTTAGGTTAGGTTAGGTTAGGTTAGGTTAGGTTAGGTTAGGTTAGGTTAGGTTAGGTTAGGTTAGGTTAGGTTAGGTTAGGTTAGGTTAGGTTAGGTTAGGTTAGGTTAGGTTAGGTTAGGTTAGGTTAGGTTAGGTTAGGTTAGGTTAGGTTAGGTTAGGTTAGGTTAGGTTAGGTTAGGTTAGGTTAGGTTAGGTTAGGTTAGGTTAGGTTAGGTTAGGTTAGGTTAGGTTAGGTTAGGTTAGGTTAGGTTAGGTTAGGTTAGGTTAGGTTAGGTTAGGTTAGGTTAGGTTAGGTTAGGTTAGGTTAGGTTAGGTTAGGTTAGGTTAGGTTAGGTTAGGTTAGGTTAGGTTAGGTTAGGTTAGGTTAGGTTAGGTTAGGTTAGGTTAGGTTAGGTTAGGTTAGGTTAGGTTAGGTTAGGTTAGGTTAGGTTAGGTTAGGTTAGGTTAGGTTAGGTTAGGTTAGGTTAGGTTAGGTTAGGTTAGGTTAGGTTAGGTTAGGTTAGGTTAGGTTAGGTTAGGTTAGGTTAGGTTAGGTTAGGTTAGGTTAGGTTAGGTTAGGTTAGGTTAGGTTAGGTTAGGTTAGGTTAGGTTAGGTTAGGTTAGGTTAGGTTAGGTTAGGTTAGGTTAGGTTAGGTTAGGTTAGGTTAGGTTAGGTTAGGTTAGGTTAGGTTAGGTTAGGTTAGGTTAGGTTAGGTTAGGTTAGGTTAGGTTAGGTTAGGTTAGGTTAGGTTAGGTTAGGTTAGGTTAGGTTAGGTTAGGTTAGGTTAGGTTAGGTTAGGTTAGGTTAGGTTAGGTTAGGTTAGGTTAGGTTAGGTTAGGTTAGGTTAGGTTAGGTTAGGTTAGGTTAGGTTAGGTTAGGTTAGGTTAGGTTAGGTTAGGTTAGGTTAGGTTAGGTTAGGTTAGGTTAGGTTAGGTTAGGTTAGGTTAGGTTAGGTTAGGTTAGGTTAGGTTAGGTTAGGTTAGGTTAGGTTAGGTTAGGTTAGGTTAGGTTAGGTTAGGTTAGGTTAGGTTAGGTTAGGTTAGGTTAGGTTAGGTTAGGTTAGGTTAGGTTAGGTTAGGTTAGGTTAGGTTAGGTTAGGTTAGGTTAGGTTAGGTTAGGTTAGGTTAGGTTAGGTTAGGTTAGGTTAGGTTAGGTTAGGTTAGGTTAGGTTAGGTTAGGTTAGGTTAGGTTAGGTTAGGTTAGGTTAGGTTAGGTTAGGTTAGGTTAGGTTAGGTTAGGTTAGGTTAGGTTAGGTTAGGTTAGGTTAGGTTAGGTTAGGTTAGGTTAGGTTAGGTTAGGTTAGGTTAGGTTAGGTTAGGTTAGGTTAGGTTAGGTTAGGTTAGGTTAGGTTAGGTTAGGTTAGGTTAGGTTAGGTTAGGTTAGGTTAGGTTAGGTTAGGTTAGGTTAGGTTAGGTTAGGTTAGGTTAGGTTAGGTTAGGTTAGGTTAGGTTAGGTTAGGTTAGGTTAGGTTAGGTTAGGTTAGGTTAGGTTAGGTTAGGTTAGGTTAGGTTAGGTTAGGTTAGGTTAGGTTAGGTTAGGTTAGGTTAGGTTAGGTTAGGTTAGGTTAGGTTAGGTTAGGTTAGGTTAGGTTAGGTTAGGTTAGGTTAGGTTAGGTTAGGTTAGGTTAGGTTAGGTTAGGTTAGGTTAGGTTAGGTTAGGTTAGGTTAGGTTAGGTTAGGTTAGGTTAGGTTAGGTTAGGTTAGGTTAGGTTAGGTTAGGTTAGGTTAGGTTAGGTTAGGTTAGGTTAGGTTAGGTTAGGTTAGGTTAGGTTAGGTTAGGTTAGGTTAGGTTAGGTTAGGTTAGGTTAGGTTAGGTTAGGTTAGGTTAGGTTAGGTTAGGTTAGGTTAGGTTAGGTTAGGTTAGGTTAGGTTAGGTTAGGTTAGGTTAGGTTAG